>NC_041403.2:105196203-105496203 GCF_900747795.2 Erpetoichthys calabaricus
CGAAGCCATTACAACAAACCTGCTGTCACTAAATACATGCAAGAATAATATGGGCAAGTCCTGAGTGTACAAAGCTGCTGCACTGTATTTTTTCTGACAGTGCCATATACCCTAAATGCTACTCCATATGCATAATTGTTCTGTAATGTGAGGATGAAGCTTCTCTTAAGGTTGCATGGTGTAACAAATAATTTGAAACAGGCCTGAATGATTAAGAAAGACATTTGTCTTGCCTATATTTCTACAGGATTGTATTACTGCAGTTGTTTTCTCTCTAATTGAGGATTGTCAAGATAATCCAAGTGGTACTAAATAGTTCTTCTTTTGGCCTGTCATATGAACTAACACATTCTGAGACCGTGCAGCTTTTCAGGTAGTGTAGCAATTTGTTGACAGGCAAAGGATTGAGAGGTAACAAGGGTGCAACCAGGATGACACAGAGCCCAATTAAGACCTTTCAGAGAGGCGCAAACCAGTGCTGACACTCCCAGTAAACCTCTTCACTACAGACAGTCCTGGGCTCCTAAAGGGTGTGGTAACCTAGACGTCAGATGGTACAAGACAACACTTCTCCAAGTCAGTAGATGGCAGCATATCTAGTAGTTTCCAGCTAGAGCAGCTCAAACTAAGTAGCAATCTTGGGGACCTGTATATTTGATGGCTAATCAGGTATCAGAAGTGCTTTGACACAAGTGATTACTATAGAAGGGGGGCCCACTGTGTTGGTCATGTAGCTGGAGAGGTGGCCCTGGAGGTAACTGTTTAATTTCCTTGGAAAGAACCCAAGGATACTGTTTAAGGCCATCTCACAACTAAAACTAGTAGAAGAGCTAAAAGAAGAAGAGACCAAGGTTTAAATAAAGAGTATTTGAAAAGGTGAGCACTTTAGCTATTGTGGGTGAGGACCCATTGTGCTATGATGTAGTAGACATTTCAATAATTTCTTTTTGATTGCTAGATCAGTATGAGATAACTAAGTAGTGAAGGCTAGAGAACTCTTCCGCAAAAGGAAAATCTTTATAGGAACAGGTCAGATCCAGGAAATAAAGAAAATAAGAGTGTGATGTATTCACAAAGAATCTAAATGGTTATGAGTCTGAGTGAGGGTGTAATGCCATTAGAGACTGTGACCATCCTGTCAGTCTGTATGGAATTAAAGTATATGACTGTTTACTGAAGCATGTTTTTTGTGGTAACAAAGTCGACCATTTATAATTGTATAAAGCTCTTTCTTTCCGCAGTGATCATTCTCAAAAATCAGAAGAAAACTGTGTCATGCCCCCTGCGGGATGGTACAAAAAAAGTTGGTGACAAAGATTAAGATGTTTGTGCATGAAGAAGTAACAGTTAGTAACAAATTAAACCACTGGGACTTAACAAAGAAAGCACAAAGGGTGCATTGAAATTAATAAATAGTTTTAGCAAAGGAAAAAAAGATTAAATGAAGTTTAGTAAGTCTGAGGATTTTCATTTTGAGAAAAATTGGAACTTTCGCTGCATATTTTGAACGGCACAAAATGGTACGTTGAAGCAAACGGTTTTGAGTGTTTCTGAATATAATCAGCCGTTTTTCAATAAACCTGTAAGTTCGGACAAAGTTTAAATAAGTCCTTATGTCGTAGATCAGTGTTTTCCAAACTCGGTCCTGGGGACCCCCAATGGTTGCAGGTTTTTGTTCCAACCAGATTCCTAATCAGTGACAACACCTGATAACACTGATCTCATTTAATTAGCTGGTATTATTTTTCTCTTATTCTACATTCAGAAAAGCACAGCAGTATGATTTTTACATTTATAAGACATTTAGAAATATTTCTGCTTTTGCTATAGATTTAAATGCTTAACTCTCATTTGTTGATTTCATTATATTTTGTACTTTCTCTGTGCAGTTTTCCCCCTTTGTTGTATCTTATTAATGACAATTAAAAAACGAGCAGAGCAGACACCCAGGCAAACCATACTGAATAATCAAAGGCTGTAACTACTTTAGCATCAAACCCACTAATTAGTAAATAATGGATTAATTAAACAATTAGAACACCTAGAAAAGTAGAATGAAAATCAAGATTTAAATATTGTCAAAAAAAATACATTTTTCCATTATACAGTTAGGTCCATAAATATTTGGACAGAGACAACTTTTTTCTAATTTTGGTTCTGTACATTACCACAATGAATTTTAAATGAAACAACTCCGATGCAGTTGAAGTGCAGACTTTCAGCTTTAATTCAGTGGGGTGAACAAAACAATTGCATAAAAATGTGAGGCAACTAAAGCATTTTTTTAACACAATCCCTTCATTTCAGGGGCTCAAAAGTAATTGGACAATTGACTCAAAGGCTATTTCATGGGCAGGTGTGGGCAAGTCCGTCGTTATGTCATTATCAATTAAGCAGATAAAAGGCCTGGAGTTGATTTGAGGTGTGGTGCTTGCATGTGGAAGATTTTGCTGTGAACAGACAACATGCGGTCAAAGGAGCTCTCCATGCAGGTGAAAGAAGCCATCCTTAAGCTGCGAAAACAGAAAAAACCCATCCAAGAAATTGCTACAATATTACGAGTGGCAAAATCTACAGTTTGGTACATCCTGAGAAAGAAAGCAAGCACTGGTGAACTCAGCAACGCAAAAAGACCTAGACATCCACGAAAGACAACAGTGGTGGATGATCGTAGAATCATTTCCATGGTGAAGAGAAACCCCTTCACAACAGCCAACCAAGTGAACAACACTCTCCAGGGGGTAGGAGTATCGATATCCAAGTCTACCATAAAGAGAAGACTGCATGAAAGTAAATACAGAGGGTGCACTGCAAGGTGCAAGCCACTCATAAGCCTCAAGAATAGAAAGGCTAGATTGGACTTTGCTAAAGAACATCTAAAAAAGCCAGCAGAGTTCTGGAAAAACATTCTTTGGACAGATGAAACCAAGATCAACCTCTACCAGAATGATGGCAAGAAAAAAGTATGGAGAAGGCATGGAACAGCTCATTATCCAAAGCATACCACATCATCTGTAAAACACGGTGGAGGCAGTGTGATGGCTTGGGCGTGCATGGCTGCCAGTGGCACTGGGACACTAGTGTTTATTGATGATGTGACACAGGACAGAAGCAGCTGAATGAATTCTGAGGTGTTCAGAGACAAACTGTCTGCTCAAATCCAGCTAAATGCAGTCAAATTGATTGGGCAGTGTTTCATAATACAGATGGACAATGACCCAAAACATACAGCCAAAGCAACCCAGGAGTTTATTAAAGCAAAAAGTGGAACATTCTTGAATGGCCAAGTCAGTCACCTGATCTTAACCCAATTGAGTATGCATTTCACTTGTTGAAGACTAAACTTCAGACAGAAAGGCCCACAAACAAACCGCAACTGAAAGCCGCTGCAGTAAAGGCCTGGCAGAGCATTAAAAAGGAGGAAACCCAGCATCTGGTGATGTCCATGAGTTCAAGACTTCAGGCTGTCATTGCCAGCAAAGGGTTTTCAACCAAGTATTAGAAATGACCATTTTATTTCCAGTTATTTAATTTGTCCAATTAATTTTTGATCCCCTGAAATGAAGGGATTGTGTTAAAAAAATGCTTTAGTTGCCTCACATTTTTATGCAATCGTTTTGTTCACCCCACTGAATTAAAGCTGAAAGTCTGCACTTCTGAGTTGTTTCATTTAAAATTCATTGTGGTAATGTACAGAACCAAAATTAGAAAAAAGTTGTCTCTGTCCAAATATTTATGGACCTAACTGTAACTGCTTGGTACATTTTAATAATATTTTTTTTTTGTTACCAAACTTAGTTTTCTAATTTCTATATTGTTCTCAAAACACAGAACTTGGGAAATAACACATCACTTAAGTAGCCCAGGAGTCCAATTAAAAACAGAAACTGGCTGGAACAAAAACCTGCAGCCACAGTGTGCCCCCAAGACCGAGTTTGGGAAGCACTGGCATGGATTAGTGTGGAGTGTTAAATGATCTCAAGTTTGTAATCACTTGGTAATGGTGGCATACTTTAAAGACTTGAAGATACCTCTTGTTGAAGTGGGTCTGACATTTGAAACAATTGAAATGAACACTCACAGATATCCTGCAAATGGCTTTCATCACAAATATGGAAGAGAAACAATGTTGTGAAGTTCAAAACTCTACAAAACAATTATATGGATAGTGTGCTGTAGATGCAACAGAAAATGGCACAAGTCGGGCAAGTATTACTTAAAAGATGTGGAATGCCAAGAGTGCCAGAAGAAGGGGCACTACACCTAAGCATGTTACACATACCAAACAGGCAAGAACAGTACACTTTTCAGAAATGAAGTACTGTGCCATGCTGTGTCAGTCAGCAAATTAGCCAGCCAAACCCAAGGTATAGGGCAGTGTTTTTCAACCAGTGTACTATGGAAATAATAGTGTAGCGCACTTAGGTCTGAACCTGAGAGGGACAAGCTCTGCAGGTGGTCAAGACCTGTCTGATGAAGAAAGGACTACCTACCTGGAGAAGCAGGCATAAAAGAAGTTCCCTATGTTACAGCACTTCGGACGCATCACCTGGCTGCTACAGTCCATCTGTCTGGGTGTGTGGTCACCAGCGAGCCTCACAGGGCTGGTGGATAGTGGGCATACAAGTTGCCTCTGAGGATGAGAGGGGCGGGCAAAGGGACAAAGCAGCTGGGAGATGCCACCAAAGTGCTCACTAAGTGCTGTGTTTACAAACACTGATCTCAGGGCTGCCTTTTAATCTGCATCTCTGGTAGTCCTGCCCATTCAGACAGTTGAGCACGTGTATAAGATATAATGTGTTTGTGGTTAATAAAAAAGTGGTGTGCCTTGGGATGTTTTTGATTACAAAACCTGTGCCACTACAGAAGAAAAGGTTGGGAAACGCTGATCTAGGATATTACTAGTGCTTATACCTTACACTTGTTGGTTGAGGTGTAATTGCAGATGAAATCCTTAAATTTAGTCTTCTCAAAACCATTACAAATGAAACAATTGCACAAGTTTGTGATAGATACGTCTTTGCGTTTATGACAGGACTTTGTATGATCAGAGAGTATCTAAGTAAAGCTTCTTGTACATGAAAGGAGACTACCGAAATGATGTTACACATTCCCTGTACTCTACTGTATGTATTTATGGTTGTTCATACTACAATCTGAAGGTGTAATCTCTCCTATTAGTTACAGTGGATAGGATGGTCATTATTGCCTGTAAAGATGTAATAGACAGCAGTGTAAGAATATGTGGGGATTGCACCGCACGACTAATACTTGTTTAGAAATAGAACAGTTTCCTTTATTTGCAAAATTTTCTGATGATTATAATTTTACAAAACTTGACTTACATTAGACCCCTATGAGCAGTTACAGGTAGAAGAGCTTCCATAAAGTTAGCTTACTAAATATAGTAGATTACTTTAAGGTGTTTCCTGCACTTCTGGTATTTTTAATAATGGATAGATAGATAGATAGATAGATAGATAGATAGATAGATAGATAGATAGATAGATAGATAGATAGATAGATAGATAGATAGATAGATAGATAGATAGATAGATAGATAGATAGATAGATAGATAGATAGATACTTTATTAATCCCAATGGGAAATTCACATTCTCCAGCAGCAGCATAATGATACAATAAATAATATTAAATTAAAGAATGATAATAATGCAGGTGAAAAACAGACAATAACTTTGTATAATGTTAAATGTTAATGGGTCTGGCACTATAAGGTTTGAATATGTCCGGTTTGGTAGAGAGCAATTTTTTGCACTGTTTAGTTGTGATTTTATCATCACTTTTCTTTTTGTCTTGATTGAATGGTTAAAGAAAAACTAATTTTGTTGTTTTTTGTCTTTTTTACAGTGTCTTAACTGTTTTTTACTTTCATATAAAACTCATGGTTTCCTAACACAAAAACATTTTTTGACATTCTTAACCTAACCCATTTCCTTTTGATTTTCTATTACAGCTTTTTTTTTCTGTGTGTTTCCTGCTTTTTTATTTGACTCACTTTTTCTTTCATTTCTAGTTCTTCCTTCTTTTTATATGTTTTCTATAAATACTATTCTAAGGAGCATCTACTCCTCTTCTATTTAATGCTCCAGTCGAGGGATTCTAAGCCTGTCACATATAGTTTATAAAACGACATCTATGACATCATTTCATGGTGTGTGCCTGCCCACATGTGTGAATGGCACCCGATGAATTCATCAATGCTTAATGCCACAAGCTCCAAAGCACAAACAGACAAGAATCTGAACCAGGAAAACATGAATGAACTGCAAAAAGTACAGAAAAACACATAGACTCACAGGAAATAACAGAAAGAAGCTAACAGACAAGAAGAATGGGTCGTAAAATAGTGATGAGTATGCTGAAGCAGTGAAAGTAGAGCAGGTGAAGAAAAAGAGGAGGAGGAGGAGGAAATTGGGAGCATGCGCTGATAGTGCGTTGTCACTCCCACCACACAATGAACCGGAACATCCCATAGTCCAGGGGTGGGCAATGTCTGTCCTGGAGAGCCGCAGTGGCTGCAGGTTTTTCTTCCAACCCACCTTCTTAATGAGAAGTCAATTATTGCTGATGAAGCACTTATTGCTTAAGTTACATTTTGATTCTTTATTTTAGTGGTCTTGCTCGTTAAGGGTCCCCAACCTTAATTGCTTATTTCAATCTTAAACTGCTGCATTTGCTGTTTTAATGGCTCCTTATTAGCAATAAGATGTAAATGACAAAGCAGCCAGCAGTTCTCCATCTAGTTTGTTTCCATTTACATCTGTGTGTGTTCCTCATCCACTGTTTGATTTAATAAAACACTTAATAGAAAAATGTGACAGATTGAAAATGATCTGTTTAAGGCTTCGAATCATTTGGATGATATCTTTGGAAAGGAAAAAATCTACGATATAAGAAACTTGCATTGCAGACTAACAAGCCATAAAATGAAATAAGGTCTGAGATTGGAAAGGAGTGGTTTCTAATTAAGCAATTGTGTTGGAATGAAAACCTGTAGCCACTGTGGTTCTCCAGGACCGACATTGCCCATCCCTGCCATAGTCAACTCTGATACCAAAGGCAACGACATTATCTTTATGATCCCATTGAATGAAATGACTGGCGATTACAGGAGAAAAGTGCCTGTGACCAGCAGATTTTTAAAGATATTTCCATATTAAGCAAGACCCCTGTGCAGTGGATGGGGAATATGAGCACTGCATGTTGTCTTTAACAGTTTATTTAGATTTAATTTGTTGTTTGGTTCTATTGGTATCATGACCTAAATAAATAAGGCACTGCTACTTGTGTTTTTAACAAGTTTATTCTCTTGAATGGCCGATAATGACAAAATAATCCTGTCACACTTAAACGCCACCCTGTATCTTTTCTTACTGTTCCATTGTATTTATTTTTCAGTGTTTGACATGAGTGTGCTTCTGTTGTTTGAATTTTTTAAAATCAGTTCCCGTATATAACAAGTGTCTCAGTGTAGGAAAACAGTCCTAAACTGGCTCAAACATTGTGTACAAACATTTTAGCAATTTTCATCATTTAGGAAACTACTCCTAACTTTACCAGGATTAAGGAGGCTTCATGAGCTATCCTCACTCACTAGGATCTCCTAGAAGATGGCATTCAGGCAGAGATCAGCATGCACATTTCAGGATTAGCAGAATGTTTTAGAAACACTGGACCAAATGAACTCATAAAAAGATACTGATTTAATAGTGATGGCATACTTTTCATAACAAATCGTATACGTCCATGACACTCCATCTATGTAAAGAAGCCACGCACTGTCAGCTGAAATGAAAGTGTTGGTAAAGATTTGTTTTTTGGCCACAAGGAAAATGCAGATTTGCAGTATGATGATTTAGGTATGTCAAAATCAACCAGTACAACATGTGAGATAATACACAGATCTATAAATTTCCCAAACACTCCACATGAGGTAATGTTAACACAAACTGCATTCATGTAAATCAGTTGGAGTGGTTGGTTTGATGGACAGCACACACATAAAGATCACTGCACCAAGTATGGATGATCATGCATATATAAATCACAAGTAATATCACAGTATCAACTCACAGATGGTTATGGATGCAAACTGTATTGTAGTAGCCAGCATTATACCCTTGAGACAGATGGAACTGGATGGGTTATTGGCAGTGAAATGTCACACAGATATACTGAGATCAGCATTCTACAAACTCATGGAATATTTAAACTTGACAAACACAAGAAGGTTCAAGAAGGCAGGTGGAGACTTTCAGGGCATTGGATAAACCTTGCAGAAGAGAAGGGGTCATCTCAGAGAAAAGCATGGCACATGATTCTGGAAGAGATTTGGGAACACTGAAAGAGTGAACACAACTTCAGAAACAGTGCCAGAATAGCCATGACCATAACAACAGGAATGTGATTCTTCTCAAAGTATGGATCATTCATTGTTAAAAACATGCCTGTTATTGGACTTTACTCTCATTTGGTGTGTTCTTCTCAGTCTTTCCGTTTTGATGCCTGTCACAGTATTGTTGTTGTGAAGTGGTAACAGTTACATACAGCTTAGCGCAATAGCCTACTCTGTTTTGTTTTCCTTCTTCTTCTTCATTTTGTTCTTTGTTTTCTTCTTCTTCTTCTTCTTCTTCTTCTTCTTCTTCTTCTTCTTCTACTACCTTACATAATAATTGAGTGGGTGTAAGATAGTTTATAAGTATTGTATTTCCTATATCTGACTCCAGGGTAGGACAAATTCTTATCTTAGTTAGATTTTTAGTGTAATTCTTCGGAGTAATTTTGAGACACTTGATAAATAGGACCACAGACCAGTTTTTCTTATCATTTAAGTTTGTGGAAATACCAGCCTCATCTCTACTGTCAATGGTGCAGTACCAGAATGTTATGCTGCCAGTGAGGACATGTTATGTTATGCCGGTAGCTCCACTATGCACTTGTAGGAGCTGGTGCATTTTGTGATATCTAGACTTTTCTTACACTCTAAGAAGGAGTTAGTAAGACTTCTTGACTACAGCCTAGGTGGGTTGTGCTGGCTTCAGTTCATGAATAGTGCTTACTCCAAGAACTTTAAAGCTGCTGATCCTGTCCACAGCCTCTTCAATGATAGACATATTTGTATCAAAGGTCTGCCTCTTGCTTCCTGAAGTCTATAATCAGCTGCTTGGTATTGCTGACATTAAGGTGGTCTTTGTTTCCTGCCACCACTGTGTCAGAAGTCAACTCTCTTCTCCGTAAGCCATCTTATCTCATCATTGCTGGTGCTTCAGCTGACTAAAAGAACAACTACTTTGTCTGCTCAGCTGAAATATAATAAATGCATGTTAACTGATACATGTGTTGCTTTGAAGGATTACTATAAAATAGCAAAGTACAAGGGTTACTTGCATTGATCTCATAATGATTTATTCTTTGTAGGCTAGTTCTTATTTCCACTGTATTATTCTTGGGAACCAACAAACAGTTAAAAGAAAAATTTATTTGGTGAAGCAGGTTCAAGCCTTACTTACCCTGAACCTGTACTTTTCACTATAAGGTAGTGGGGAACCTAACTAAAGTAGGATCAAGGAAGGAATTAACCTGGACAAAATAGTAGTCCATTTTTCACACAAACACCCACAGTCACTCACACCACACTCTAGTACTATAGTTAAGTGTAAGACAAACAAGGTAGTCTGCTTATTTATTTTATTTATTTATTTGTTTATTTTTTGGTTTCAGCTTCCTACCTCTGGATAAGATCCTTACAGCTGGGAACAAAGTTATTGCAACAGCACTGGACAAGTTACCTCAGCCAGGGATGAGTCACCAAAAGAATGAGCTGGCATTACATCATCAATAGCAGGAGCGCCCATAAAAATGGCAATTCTGTAAAGTCACACGCACTTTATCCAACTAGTGTGGCAAAAGGCATGCAGTCCTTTTAAGCATTGTGAGCCACCTCAAAGAGCAATGAGCAGGAAATCCATCCATTGTGGAGCTCAGCACCGATGCTACATTGTTATAATCTTCTATGTATACTCATTCGGCCAAGAGTCAGGAGTGGAGCATTGGATATCTTTTTATTTAACCCATACCAATGCTGAAATGATACCTGCTGGCCCTGACATTAAAAGCATCCATCCATCTATTATTCAACCCGCTATATCCTAACTACAGAGTCACAGGGCATTAAAAGCAATAATTTAAAAAAATTATCATACAGTACATACAAATATAGCAACTAACACTAAATGTAATAGTTGTTTGTAGAGTTTACTTAACATTAGTCCTTATTGGCAACCATACTCTTGAAGATAAGCTTATAATAGCTAACATGAAAAATGTGCATACATTTACATTGATGATTGAGAACATAGAGACAAAAACCCACTTTGCAGCCCCTTGGCTTATACACATCAGAAGCAATCCATTACCAAGGAGATGTAAAAATAAAGCTGCAAAAAAGATTTTCACTCAGGATACAAAGGAATAGTGCTCATAATCTCCTGTATGCTCTATTTTCTTCTTTATTTAATTTTCTTGCTAGACAATTTATTTACACAGACACAAACTCCCACGCCCTCAAGCACAAGGCCAACCTCCCCTTTTCCATTTTCTCATTTCAGAATCTATAACTTTGCTTAAACACTATCCTAAATATGTTCCAATTTGTGTTTTTTTCTACATTATAGTATTTCTGATATCTCTGTCCAAATATTCCTCTCAATGTTTTTTCTTTGTTTAGTTTTTCTTCTTTTATGTCTCCTCTTTCCTAATGTTTTGACACATCAGTCCTCATACCCAGCAAAGTACACCACTAAAGCTGTGGGTCATCTAATCCCCTTTTAAGTTTTCCCCTTTCAAGGCAGTCCTTCAATCACAAATTTCATTTAATTAAACAACTGCAAGATTTACCAACTGCACATTTTCTGCTTCTTTGGTTACAGTATATAGTAAAGAATGAGATGCACACAATTACCTAGAACTATGGAATCTTTTAATTTGGAAAGTTAAAATAATGCAGGGTGAATTACTCTAAAGTTCACTATTTCATTATTAGTAACTAATAAATGAATACAGGAGGAGTTCTATACCCAAATGTACTGGAACTTAAACTAAACTGTAAAGTACGCTATACTTTAGGAGCAAGAGCCCATGAAGGATTTCATCCTGCCTAACATAAGTGAAAAGAGTATGAAGGACAATCTCACTTGTGATCGTCAAGCTGTTTCTGCTCACAACCTGTGTAAGGAGTTCAAACACAGCTCCAAGAGAAGGCATTTTACCTGCTTCTTCTTAATCATTTAGAGAAATCTCTAAATACATCTGTAAATACATACACAGTCTGAGTAAATAGCACACTAATGTTGTCTTTCTCTCTAACTTTCCACTATATGAAGTAAGCTTGTTTTGCAACTGCCGGTTGACTTCATGAAAACTTCCTGTGGCTATGATATATTTCCCGGTCAGAGATTTTTCTTAAATTTTGTAAAAAAAGAATTAATATTTCATCGTATTTTCTATTTTTCAATGGAATAGTTTATTGGTGGTTTTTGGGAAAGATCTTGAAAACTAAAGAATGACACCAAAATAGGAGTAATGTTCTGCTTTTGTTAGAAGACAAGGACTGCCATTTATTGTTCAGTTTTGACAGTAATAGCGTCCATCCATCCTAACCTGCTTACCCAGGGCATGGTTGCAAGGCCTATATCAGCATCAAATTTTAAATAAGGTAAGTGTCTTTCAGAATCCTTACTTGTACAGCATCAGTGTGAAAAAAAATCATTTTTGAATATTATTGTTAACCTCCTTTTTAATTGAATTTCAAGAAAACATTTGTTCTCTGTTGATGATAGACTCTGTTTTACACACCAAATTTTTTTTTTAATTCAGAGGCCAAGTAATTATTACTTGTGTAAATATCTGTACTTCTATGAGACTGCTCTTTATATAAGAAAATATTCAGTAAAACTGAATATATTGTGAAGGGATAAGGGGTAGTAGTACAGTATGCAACAAGCCTATGGCACTACCATCACAAATTTGAATCAGACAAGGCCATCATTAATTAAATTAAATCCTATTATTTATTTTTTTTTCACATTTCCAAGCCACTTGAGTGTAGTTAATACGGCTCTGCAAATGTTCTGGGGAGGATAGTCAGTCTGGTCCCAAAATGTGTGTATGCAACTTTCCACACGCAAAAGTCAGGATTTGTAAAAGAAAATCTGACAGAAGAACGTATATATATTTAGAGCAACTCTGACCCATCCATACTCAACATTTAGGAGAAGCTAGGACATGAAGACACCTTTTGATAAAGTATGGGAATGCAGCCAAATGAGGTAACGGTCGAAAACAATGAATGCCATCAAGCTGTTACTATAATGTATGTTGACATGACAAACATATTAATTGTAAAAAATGATGAATATGACGTATACATTTTTTTTGATGATCCTGCATATTTGAACTGAAGAGCATTTTTGTTTTTATTGTCAGTTTATACACAATAGGCTACCTGTTGTTACTTCTCAGGATTATAAACCTGAACAATTGTATTAAGTAAAAACAGAAAGTTCTAAATCTCGTGCCCTATAGCCTATTCATAGCTTAATGGTTTGGCACAACGTACTGTAGCTTGTTTGGTGTTGCTTGAAGACTAAGCAAATGGTCATATATGAAGAGAACAAGCTGTTAGAGACCGACAGGATTTTATGCCGATGACGGTAACTGGCTTATGAACTGATTTTAGCTTCCAAGAGCCGTTCTCCTGGAACTAATTTCTGTGCTGAATTGGGCCTGGCATTAGAAAGACAGACTACCTGAAATCTGGCTCTGCCTGTTCATATCCAGGTTTTAACAATGGTTGGCTTTCTGGCAACAGTCACCTATCAGAGGCAACTGGCTGATAGTTCAGGAATATCTTAGCCAGACTTTAACTTCATCAAAGCCAGACACCAGCTGACAAGATTCTATATTCAGTTTCCATACAGTGTGGGTGTACAGGCCAATAAAAAGTCAACTTGTAGCAGTGCCTGGTTTTCCTAACATAATTGAGGCAATTGACTGCACTCGTATTGCAATAAGAATACCTAGTTTGAACCGAAAGCAGTTTCATTCCATTAATACGCATTTATCTCTGATGCCAAGATGAGACTGACAAATGTTATTGCTTGGTGGCCTAGCTCAGCCCATGACTCCGTGTTGGCAGGCAAATTGCTAATGGTGCTGTATGGGGTGACTGGCTTGTTGGTGAGGTAACGGGCTAAACTCTCAGTGTTTAGTATGGCTTATACTATTTGTTGTAAATGCAATCCATTCATTACATGTACCAGGCAATAGAGGCTACCCCCACACTGCCGCCTTACACTTTTCCTCGACCCCTAGTGCGCAGAGGAGTGGCACTACAATGACACAAATACTTGTGCATGCTCTGTTGTAGAACTCACCATAGGACATAGGACAGATGATGGTATCTGAGTGCGTAAGATGGAAGGCTGCCATACCTGCCACTGAAGGTCTGCAGCATCAGGACTGCATTCTGTGCAACATAACGTGGCACAGCATAATAATCTTCCACCCTCTGACCTTGTTGATATGGAGCCAGATGACCTTGCTCCCTACCGACAGCTGTACAGTATATATTTCACTGGAGTAGTTATTTCACTTAAATGCATGCATTAAGTGTTATACCAGATTCTTTTGTAAATGCCCCACCTGTCACATCCCGAATACTCTGGGACAATGCAGCATAATAAGTGTAATAAGTGTTGTTACAAGGCGCTATATAGGCACCCGACCCAACACAGACTGACAATGGAAGCACGTGAAAACTATACAAAAAGATTTATTTTTCTTCGTCTGTGGGTTACGTCTTCCCCATACCCACCGACACAACACAGTCCCAAAAGCACACCAAATAAAACAAAGCACCCACAGAATAAGAACTCTTCCTTCACCTCCACTCCTCCCGGCAAGCGTTGTCCTCCTCCTCTGGACTTTCGTTTTCAAAGCGGTGGCTGCTGGCTCCCTTTATAGTCCACCTGGAAGTGCTCCAAGTGTTTGATGACGGATTTCCGGCTGCACTTCTGGGTGTGGTGGGAGAACCGCCCACACGAGCTCAGGAAGCCGTGCAGCTCCCCCTGGTGATGGCCACGGAGCCCAACAGGGGTGGGCTCCGGTGTAAAACAATTGTGTCCTCGATGCAACCCAGGGGGGCTGCTACCAAGTGTTCCGGGGGATGTGATGTGCATCCCATAGCTGCTCCCCCAGATTCAGTGTCAAAGGGGCATCCTGGCTGTCCACCACAGTGTATAACGATAATAAGTGCAGATGTGCCTTTCCCCCCCTCCCGCTGCACTCACACTCTGATGGTCACAAGCAATCTACTTACTTGCCTGAGGTCAGACCTTTTATTGTTTTATTTCATGCATGCTGTGGTTGGTAGAGTTCACCTTATTCACCACAGCAATAACATGTTACCATCCATCCATTTTCCAACCCACTGAATCCAAACACAGGGCCACGGGAGTCTGCTGGAGCCAATCCCAGCCAACACAGGGCACAAGGCAGGAACCAATCCCGGGCAGGGTGCCAACCCACCGCAGGACACACACAAACACACCCACACACCAAGCACACACTAGGGCCAATTTAGAATCGCCAATCCACCTAACCAGCATGTCTTTGGACTGTGGGAGGAAACCAGAGCGCCCGGAGGAAACCCACGCAGACACGGGGAGAACATGCAAACTCCACGCAGGGAGGACCCGGGAAGCGAATCCAGGTCCCCAGGTCTCCCAACTGCGAGGCAGCAGCGCTACCCACTGCGCCACCGTGCCGCCCTAACATGCTACCATTAAACATATTTATGCTTGTTGCTTATACCTGAGCATGAGCCACCAAATAAAGTTTCTTTGTGTGCCCCTACTTTTGAGTCAAGAAACTTTTGCTTTTTTTTGATGCACTTCTCTTGTCGCCACTGTCTCACCTTACAGGTAAATCTGTTCATTATGTATGTACAAAGTTGATTAGCATAGTTCATATACAGTATAGTACTTTAAGGGTGGCAGCCAGGCAGGGTTTGAAGTGTGTCTGAAACCTCCCATACACACATTTACAAGATGATTGTGATTTTTTGTAAAGAGTAAATTGTGTACAAATGTGCATATACCAAGTTATATAAATCAGATTTTTTTCCCCAACTTACTGTTTGTGTGAAGTTTTTTTTTTTTGCTTTTTCACAGTAAGTTATATCTAAGTACTCTGGTTTCCATCTAAATTCCAAAGATATACCTGTTGGGACAGTCAGACTCATAAGGGTGGCCTGTTTCGACTGGGTTTACTATACAGTGGTCTAGCGTTCCTTGCATGATTCTTTCCAACTTGTGCTTCCAGGATGGGCTGCTCTATGCTATGACTCTGCATTGGTAAAATTAGGTTGAGAAAATAGATAAATGTGATTATACTTTTATTCTTTGAATTTTAAGTGTGCTCTCCCCATGTTAAATTACTCTTAAATTGATTTATATCAATTTAATCAATAGTATTGATGCTGACTCCACTTTGCAAACCCTTTTTGTCTTCCACTTATGTTTTTGAAATCTGTAAAAAGGGGAGTATTCTATTTATGGTTTTTTTTCTGTAGTAATAGTTTTTGCTGTGAAACGTTTTACATAAAACAAGGATATTGTGACAAAGAGACAAAAGTCTATTTCAGACTTGTATAATTCATTCTAAGAAACACAATTTTAAAGGATTCCTTCCCTCCTACACTCACTGGAGATTACAAAGTGAACATAGAGGGTTTTTTTGTGTTTCTTTGCCTATAGTGTAAGAGAGTGGGCAGAAAAATGTCATGTTTAAAACACAGCATACATGATTTTTAGAACAATTAGACAAAAACAAAACGAAAAGATTTTGCAACAGTAATAATCTGCCACACACCTATTCCAAGTCATAGAACATGCAAAGCTGATAAAATTAAGCATAACATTTTAAATATGTCATAAATGTGATTATAATGAACTAATTCTTTGTTGATCTGCTAAATATTCTTTATTACTCACTAACAATTTGTTGATGACTCTGATATAAGCTTTAAATAAATGAATCTGTGAGAGTGTGAGAGTGCTTTTGATCCTGCAACATGTTATGTCAGAAGGCACCATACCCTACGATGACATCACTCCAGTGGTCCTGTAGTCCAGTCCTGCTCCACTCCCTAGATTGTGTGTCTCATCTGATCAAGTGAGGAGAGACCTGGGAAAACGCTCCATAAATAAGGCTTCAGGGACAGATGGAATCAGTTCCAGGGTGCTGAAAACATGTGCCAGCCCATTCTGCAGGGTCCTTCAGCACCTATTCTCCCTTTTCCTGAATTTTCAGAAGGTTTCCCAGCTATGTGGTCCCAGTGCCAAAGAAGAAGCATTCCAGTGATCCCAAGGACTTAAGACCAGTTGCTGTTACTTCATACATCATGAAGACCTTTGAGAGGCTTGATGCTCCTGCAATTTCTTCGATCATGGTCTACCTGACCAACAGACAGCAGTTTGTGAGGCAGAGGGACTGTGTGTCAGAAATGGTGGTGTGTAATACTGGAGCACCTCAGGGAACTGTCCTGTCTCCCTTCCTGTTTACCCTGTAAGCAACATATTACCAGCACACTTGCCATCTATTGAAATTTTCAGATGATTTGACAATCACAGGCTGAATTAATAACAGAGATGAGTCAGAGTACAGGAAATTTGTGGAGGACTTTGTCTTGTGGTGCAAGGACAACAAACTGCAACTCAACATCAGTAAGACAAAAGAGCTGGTGGTGGACTTCCACTATGCCAAGGAGTCTCTGAGACTGTTCACCATTCAGGGGTAGAATATGGAAGTGGTGAAGAGCTACAAGTACCTGGGGGTTCACATAAACAACACACTGGACTGGTCTGACATCACACTTCTTGTACACAATGTACAAGAAGGACCAGAGCAGACTACACTTGCTAAGGAGACTCTGGTCATTTGATGTGTACAGCAAGCTGCTGGAAATGTTCTACCAGTCCATGGTAGCCAGTGTGGTGTCCTACACCGCAGTCTCATGGGAAGCAACCAGAGATCAAAAGAAACACAATGCCTGAAAAAACTTACCAGGAAAGCCTGCGTCATCACAGGGTGAACCTTGGACACACTGGAAGATATTGTGCAAAAAAGGATGATGTCAAAATGGGATTCCATCATGAAAAATCGTCTCCATCCCCTTCAGGAGGTGCTCTCTTGAAGCATGTTTAGTCACAGGCTCATTCCACCATGGTGTACTAAGGGGCGCCTCTGGAGGTCTTTTCTGCCCACAGCTACCTGGCAATTCAATGCTACTATAGGATGTACTCATTAAGTTTATTTATTTATTGATTGATTGATTTATTGGCTGTATTATTTGTCCTGTGAGTCCGTTTTTGTGTTTCTGCTGCTCTATGCATCTGAATTTCCTCATGGGATTAATAAATCTTTTTTAATCTGATCCAATCTAGCCACCATCTTACTATACCTAGATTCTGGTTTGTTTTAACATGTAGGCAATCTTTTGTGTGCAGTTTTCCTTTCCTCCTCATATTTCCATGCAGCACCTGCATTTATATAATGCAGAGGTGCAACACTCCTCCTGTATGACAGTAAAAGTATCCAGACGAAAGCTATAAGGTGGGGACCAACAACTGTGTCCATGTGATAAAAAAAAGAAATCAATTATTCTTTACCATAAAAGAGCCAAATCCTTCGTTAAGTACAGGCATGCACATACAGTACTTTTGGGAAGATCACATTGACTTTCACTTTATTTTCTCTTTAAGTAAGAGGCTTTTTATATGCGATTCAGACAATATAATATTTTATTTGGATTCTGTTACTGTATTCTAAAACCCTTTATTCCTGTTCAGTACCACTTGTGTATTCCTTCTGTACACCTTAATTACAGCTCTATGCATATTGTTTTGAGAGTGAAGCCTCAGGGACGCTGGGCCCAGTTCATAATTTAATATATTGTTTGTGCCTCACAGGGAAGCTCTTAGCAAGTCATATAACCTGCCAGTGATTGGATTACAAAAATGGCATTCTTAACGTGTGTAGGCTTTTACATATAAAAAATATTAAGCACAAAATATAAAGTGATTTTGAACATAGATTAGCCACTGACCTTCATTCGTTCCTGAATGGAATTGTTATAGAAACCTTAGTTTTCAGTTTAAAAATAAAAAGGCAATATAATGCATAACGGCATATACACTGAATATGCAGTAAAAGAATGTAGTCTCATCATAAGGACCTCATACTTAAAAGAATGTAAGAATATACTGGTATTTTCCAAATATGAATACTATGGAGAGGCTAAAGAAGACCTGGAAAGAAACAGCACAGAAAATGACACCTATAGGGTCCTAAATGTACTAGGGTCAAATACTATAATTATATGAGGAGGCAGCCAACCTTATCCTCAGGTTCCCACACTTTATAAATTCTCTTTTACATTCAGTCTTCTGATGAGCCTTCATCTCTGACACAGGGTCGATGTCTGCTGCTGTTCATCTTCAATCTGGATGTGAGCTGGCAGGGTACAGCTTTTTTGATTTAATTCTCAGTCAGGTGAATGCTAAAGCCAGAGTCTGTACAAACATGATATTCACTTAAGGGGGAAGCCAAAAGTTTTAAATCCGGAGCAGGCCAAGGTCAGAGCCAGTGAGTTCTTGCTAAAAGCCAGTTTTAGTAAGGATGAAACCGAAATTACTTCAGAGTAACAGATTAATGACAAAGCTATATCAGCAAAATTAAAGCCACTACCTTCTGAAGCACTTTAACAAAGTTGCCACATATGCTACACACAGTTAAACTCTATGTGTTGTGATGGACGACCGGCTATGGACTCCGGTCGCCACCCCCAGGCCGCTAGGAGGAGCCCTCCGGACAGCATATTCGTGCCCCGAGTTCCAGCAGGGCCTCATGGACTTTGTAGTGTTGTGACACAGCCCTGCTGGATACCTTGGGGGCCGCCAGGAGTCGCTGTAGGGGGGCTAGTGGGATCTTGCGTGCCTTATAACCCGGGGGTGCGTCTCAGTCACGTGACTGGAGGAAGTGACGTGCTCCCGGGATGAAGAAGAGGACTGTTTGCCCTGACCCGGAAGGAAATGGACTTGTGGGTTGTGCTTAGAACCACTTCCGGGTCAGGGGCTATAAAAGGACTCTGGGTAAGCCCAGACATTTGAGCTGAGCTGGGAGGTAGGAGGGCGAAGTGTCTGGGCGAGGAGGTATTGGTTTATAGAGAGTAGTTTATTGTTTATATGAGTGTGGAGTGGAGGGTGCTTGGTGCACTGTACGACAACAAAATAAATAGTGGTTGTACTTTTACCTTGTGTCTCGAGTGGTACCTGAGGGTGTTAGAGGTGGCTCCACGCCTCAACTGCTACAGTGTTTCTCCCTTTAAGACCTGCTGAAGGTCCACAGACGGCACAGAAAGTCTTACTCAGACTTTAATTAGCCAATACTGAACGGTATTATAATTTAAATCAATCATCATTCAAGTTATATTCTATGGTCATCATTAAGAATGTTTTCACAATCTAGCTAAAGATTTTTTTCTTTATAACAATAGCTATCTATTTTTTTTTTATTTTTGGCTGTCAAATGCAAAAGGCTTATGTTAAACAAAACTGTGTAAAAGAACTAGAAAGGAATTGTTTGCAGTAAATTCTGTGAAGAACAAAAAGTCATTTATTGGGGTTCAACCAGAATTTATAGCTGACGAAAGTAACAGCAAAACATAATCGTGAACTCCTACAGTTTATCTGTGTACCAGTGGCTGGAGTAGTCCACTTGAGATGTCAACAGTAGGAGAAATAAAGCACAAGCTAAAAAACATGGTATTGGTTATTTATTTATTTATAAAACAAAATCAAGGCTGACCAAAGTGCTGTATAATAAAACCCAACATATAAGACACACAATAACCAAAGGGTAAAAGAAACAGAGACACATAAGAGCTGAAGAAATTCATAATAACAAGTACACAGAGAGTCAAAATATCACACTGGGTTAAAGGCCTGGGAGTAAAAGTGTGTTTTTAAATAAGATTTAAAGACAGCAAGTGAAGGAGCCTGCCCAACGTGCAACGGCAAATCGTTCCAGAGTTTTGGAACTGCAACTGAAAAAACCTGATCACCTCCGAGTTTGCATTGTGTCTTAGGAACAAGTAAAAGCATCTGGTCTGCTGACCTGAGAGAGCGAGACGGTACATAAGAGTGCAGCAGTTCTGACAGATAAAATGGGTCACAACCATTAAAGGATTTAAAATCAAATACAAGGAACATAGAATGGATTCGAAAACGAACTGGAAGCCAGTGAAGGGAAGCTAAAAGTGGGGGTAGCATACTCATGCTTGCTTGTTCCAGTTAAAAATCGAGCAGCAGCATTTTAAACCAGCTGTAGATGAGCAATGGAGGCCTGGCTAATTCTGAAAAGAAGCGCATTGCAGTAGTATTGGTTAGGTTGCTGGGCAGATAAAAACAGACACTGGCTTTATAAGTCATTTAAAAACAATATGTCTGGCTGGAGTGGCAGGGCAGAAGCCCCCAATATTGGACAGAAAAAGCAGCTTCTGCCATAGTATTGTACATAGGCAGACAAAAGACGTATCTTAACAGGTCAGGAGATAAAACAGCCACCTCTATTCCCTGATCACTCTCTGACATTGATCAAAGGCAATGATATGCATGCTGCTTCCTCTGTTGCCTTTTTTTCCTTTTGTGTTCCTTTATTGTTGTAAGTGATTGAAAAGCATGTGCATTTTACAGCAGTGACTAGATATGATTACCAGCCAATGTTAGATTTAAAACACAGACAATCAGACTTAATTTAGAAAAAAGAATTGTACAAACATTTTCTCTCTAAAGAAGCAGGTGTCAAAACTTCAGCAAGATGATTATGAGAAGGGATGTGCTTATGAGACTCGTATAAACACACATCCTGCTAGCTGATGAATCACAACGCTGAACACTTTCAAATGAGCATGAGAGACTGAAATTATACAGTGATTCAGCTGACTTCATAGATTATTATCATCTGGAGTTTGCAGCTGACTCAACTAACGAAGATATAGGGCATATGTGCTGTTTGATTGGCAATTTCTGATGCCCAGGTATTGAGGTCCTTTTCCCACAGTGTCTCCATATCCTCAAATATATATTTTTCTGTATCAACTGCAGAAAAGTCCCACAATCTTTCTGATGATGATTGACATAAACTCAACAAGACAATGTGAAACTTACTTTGTGATCCCATTAAAAACAAGTCATCTATACAGCATGAACCAGAGGCTGCCTTTATTTTGGTGGGAGACTCCAGAGAACTGATATTTTAAAAAGCTGCATATCTGAAAAACAGGACTAATTCATTTTGTTCCAGTTATAGTGACCAAAAATCCACAGTGAATAAAGTCAGATAAACAAAAAAGGCGGCAATATATAAGCTGTCACAATACAGTCAGGTGATTAAGATAGATAGATAGATAGATAGATAGATAGATAGATAGATAGATAGATAGATAGATAGATAGATAGATAGATAGATAGATAGATAGATAGATAGATAGATAGATAGATAGATAGATAGATAGATAGATACTTTATTAAAAGGTAACAAATGCCTGTGTTTCTCTTTTAGGTTCTGTACTGCTAATGTGTTTACTGTATTTTCAAATGGCAGAACATAAGTAGCTAAGTGATGGTGTGACGCCCCGGTACCTCTGCACACGCTCAAACTCTGGGCATGTGTAACATAACCGAATGGATCAGTGGTGTAAAATGGAGGCACAGAACCAAACAAAATATTCATAAGAAAACATGCCTTTATTAAAGTGCCAGCAAGACAAAAAAATTCTAATGTCATGCATTTCAAATTAAATGCAGTCCTCTGCAATGACACAGCCTTAATATATACACAACAATAAACAAAAATAAGTGATGGTGAATATGTACAGTATTTACAATGGCTCAAAATAAAGGTGACAAAAAAATAACAAAAACAAACATTCAGACAACTCTTCTTCTTCTTCCTCCTCACAGGACAAAAATCAAGAGGACAAAAAAAACAAGTTTTCAAAATCAAAAGTGAAGGAAATGGCACAAGATCAAAAATACAGGGAAATCTGTGTAAAAATAAAAACCTCAATATACAGGAATGCTCCACAAAGATTGCTATATAATTTGCTCAGCTATCTTCTCTCTCTAAAGCCAGACGGTCAAAAGACAATCCATTCTGTTTGGTTCTTCGGTTTTATATGCTGGGCTGACTTACTTGGCCAGTCATTAATGCCAGCCCAACACCATTCAGTCAACAGTGATGTCTGTGACAGTCCACCCCTGCAGCCTTGATCTAGGCATCTTGTTTGCATACTTCTAAGAACCTAAAAACCTGTAAAGCAAGGAATTGAGAAATTTTAGCCTTAATTCTCAAAATCTTAACAGATCAGTTAATTCTGTCCACATCCAATGTATCTGCCCATGTTATGAAAAACACCACAGTTCATTCGGCCATGTGTTTTGTTTTGGTAGAGTTCTATATTATTATGCACCCTTAGCAGAGTCCTGGAGGGTGCATGGGAGTTTGCCCAACCAGTCTACATGTGTTTTGTGGACTTGGAAAAGGCGTTTGAGTGTGTCCCTCGGGGAATCCTGTGGGGGGTGCTCTGGGAGTATGGGGTACCGGACCCCCTGATAAGGACTGTTCGGTCCCTGTACAACCGGTGTCAGAGCTTGATCTGCATTGCCGGCAGTAAGTCGAACCCGTTTCCAGTGAGAGTTGGACTCCGCCAGGGCTGCCCTTTGTCACAGCTTCTGTTCATAACTTTTATGGACAGAATTTCTAGGCGCAGCCAGGGTGTTGAGGGGGTCCAGTTTGGTGGATTCAGGGTTGGGTCACTGCTTTTTGCAGATGATGTTGTCCTGTTTGCTTCATCAGGCCGTCATCTTCAGCTCTCTCAAACGGATCGGTTCACAGCTGAGTGTGAAGCAGCTGGGATGGGAATCAGCACCTCCAAATCCGAGACCATGGTCCTCAGCCGGAAAAGGGTGGAATGCCCTCTCAGGTTTGGGAGCGAGATCCTGCCTCAAGTGGAGGAGTTCAAGTATCTCGGGGTCTTATTCACGAGTGAGGGAAAAATGGAGTGGGAGATCGACAGGCGGATCGGTGCGGCGTCCGCAGTGATGCGGGCTCTGCATCGGTCTGTCATAGTGAAAAAGGAGCTGAGTTGTAAGGCAAAGCTCTCAATTTACCAGTCGGCCTATGTTCCTACCCTCATCTATGGTCATGAGCTATGGGTAGTGACCGAAAGAACGAGATCGCGAATACAAGCGGTTGAAATGAGTTTCCTCTGCAGGGTTTCTGGGCTCTCCCTTAAAGATAGGGTGAGAAGCTCAGTCATCCGGGAGGAGCTCAGAGTAGAGCCGCTGCTCCTCCGCATCGAGATGAGTCAGATGAGGTGGCTCGGGCATCTGATCAGGATGCCTCCTGGACGCTTCCTGGTGAGGTGTTCTGGGAACGTCCAACCGGGAGGAGGCCCCAGGGAAGACCCAGGACACGCTGGAGGGACTATGTCTCCCAGCTGGCCTGGGAACGCCTTGGGATTCTCCCGGAAGAGCTAGAAGAAGTGGCCGGGGAGAGGGAAGTCTGGGTATCTCTGCTCAAGCTGCTGCCCCCGCGACCCGACCTCGGATAAGCGGAAGAGGATGGATGGATGGATGGATGGATGGATGGATGGATGGATGGATGGATGGATGGATGGATGGATGGATATATTATTATACTTTTCCCCTTTGTATTCTTTATTGTGTAGACTTTATCAGAATGCTTCAAATCCCTTAGACTTACCACTGCTAGTAAAGTATTGTACTTTAGAACTTCTTCCCATCTTACCTACTACATCTATAACCTTAGGCAATTACATAGAGTAAAAGACAAGCAGGAGTTAAGCTGCAACTTTAAATAATGTATTATTACTAATAGTGAAAAAAATAATAATAAGCAAAGTACATGTAAATATTAGTAACCAAATAATCCGATAAATGCTAGATGTGTAGTTTCAGGCATCACACAGACTTGAATGTCTCTAGTTAAGGCATCTTTTCTAGTCAGCTTTCTTCAGGACAAGACCGCATGCCTGTCTCAATATGGCTGGTGAGCTGTGCTCCTCAGTGTGTTGTCCTTCTGGCCATGGTGTGAGTGAGAGAGAGAGAGAGAGAGAGAGAGAGAGAGAGAGAGAGAGGGAGGGGTAAAGCAACCAAATTTATAGATTCTCTGTCCATATCCTATCTATCTATCTATCTATCTATCTATCTATCTATCTATCTATCTATCTATCTATCTATCTATCTATCTATCTATCTATCTATCTATCTATCTATCTATCTATCTATCTATCTATCTATCTATCTATCTATCTATCCTTACACCAATAGGGCATCATGGTACAGAATGGCCTTTGATTCATAACCAATCCCAAACAGCCATACTTCAGATGAATGGGTGCACATGCCTTTTCACACCTGCCCCCAAGACCATTTGTTAAGCTAAAGCTTGCCAGATAGGTAGTTGGAGTTTCCTGTGGGGTTTGGTTGAGAGTATGTCCTGCCGAGAATTACTTGCCAAACCAATTTGAGCCGCCCACTCCACAACCCTGCAATAAAATTCACATTTTGAGTCAGTACTAAAAATGCAGGGGGGTTAGACACGAAAGCATTGTTGTTCTCAACCATGCAACACTAATGTTATATTTGCTTTGTCTGACTTACAAATAAAGGCATACAAAATTATGATTAACTTATATAACAAGATTTCACACCACATCACCAAGAAAACAAAAAACTGACCAATGACATTAATTACTATAGTTATAAAATGTTAGAAATATTTAGTAATGGCTTATACATTAACAATTTCAATTCCAAGCACACCTTTTCCACTCCAGTGTATGTGTTATAGAAATCGGTCACCAGTCAAAACTAACCATGTGGCCCACCACATTGCCCTTCAATAACTTGACTAACAAAACTGTTTTGGGAGGATGTCATGTACTGATTCTAGTTCTGCATTCAACACAATTGTTGATTCTGTGTTGGAAAGTTGGACATCTGGGCCTGTGTAACTTCACAGGCAAGTAAATATTAAAATTCCTCATAGACAGACTATTAGTCATAAAGACATTCAATTAAGAATGGGTTACTGTCCCAGGTTCATTCACAACTATACTGTATATCCTAATGAGTGCTGATTGGCAAAATTCATCAGTATGGTTTTCAAAATGAGTTTGCTGGGTTTGCCCAGAATCTTGTTCGCCACGTATTTTCCTGGAAATTCATTGTGCAGCTGAATTAGACAATCTTCTTATTTTTTCCTAGGGCCCTTGATGCTTTATGAGCCTAGCGTGACATCACAGTGCTGTAGCAGCCATGTTGGATGGGGATGTCACTACCCAATTTGCATCACACACATGTGCAGGTCTTTCATACATGTATACTGTACTGTAAGCATACTCTCTCTTCATAGTTTATGGTTCTGCCTGATACACCCATAACGCATTCGTGAATAATTTTACACACATGCATGATGTCACTATCCGATCAGTACGCCAGCCAGATATGCACCCTGCATGTGTTAAAATAAACTTTCAATGTTTTTATTTGAGGGGTATATTAGCTGACTATAATGAGAATATTATGAAAATATTCTGTTGTTCTGCATAGATTCATTTGTACATTGTGTTGCTGGGTTAAGTATGTTATGCTCCTCGCCAGGTAGGGAAGATTGGGTAGTGATAAGGACAGCCCCCCAAGTATGTAATGCTGATCCTTTGTATCACAGGCTCTGTGGGTATTAGTTGCAGTGATAGGAGCTAAAGAGATGCAGAGAGGGACACGGTGGTGAAGTGGATAGCACTGTTGCCTCTCAGCTCAGAATTCATTTTTAGCAACAATATCAGCCCAGTACAGTTTGCAGATGATTCTCTAACCCTATGGGACACTGAAAAGACTGTTGTAGCTTTATAATCCACTCAAACATTTTGTGAATAAAGTGTTACACTAGTAAATTCTTCTTGAAATAAACAAATTAGTTCACTTTGCTGTTTCCTGCATTTTAAGAAAATTTTCATAGCAGGTCTTCTATAATGCAGCAATACAAAAGAACTTCATGCATGAGTGACAGATCCAACTCTGTCATATCCATCTTGTCTGTCGAGACTGCACTTCTATGATGTTTTCATTTTCATTTTTAGTTTACTCCCCTGTCTTTGTTGTCTCTGTACTTTGTGTTTGTTGTTTGGTTCTGTTCCTCTGCCCTCTGATGTATTTATCATCAAGGGCAGGAATGTACAGTGGAACCTCGGTTCACGAACGTCTCGGTACACGTACAAATGGTTTACGACCAAAAAGTTCGCCAAACTTTTGCCTCGGTTCACGACCACACACTCGGTATACGAACAAGCCAGTTTCCCTTTCGGTTTGTACATGTTCAGTCTCTCCCTGTGCATTTCCTGTGCAGCGAGCAAGAGAGAGAGAGCGAGAGAGCGCGACACACACACGAGAGAGAGAGAGGGGCACACACACACAGGTGCACGAGAGAGAGAGACACACACAGGCGCCCGAGAGAGAGAGACACACACACAGGTGCACGAGAGAGAGACACACACACAGGCGCATGAGAGAGAGACACACACACAGGTGCACGAGACAGAGACACACACACAGGCGTGCGAGAGAGAGACACACACACAGGCAGTGCGAGAGAGAGAGAGACACACAAGCGAGCGAGCGAGAGAGAGGGCTGGACACATAAGGTAGAAAGGCAGTTAAAAAATTCACTGGGCTTGTTTTTGTTTTCACTTCTGTTTACAGCGATCGGTTCATAGCGTGTATTGTTGCAATGTTACTTTTCTTGGTGGTTTATTAAATTACGGATTTTTTCAAATGTTCATTTTTTTACCCTGTGCTTAAAACTCATTAAAAAAAAGTGTTTTTAGCCAGCGGCTGGTAGCGCTATAGCACGAACTATTGCAGTGTTAGTTTTCTCTGTTGTTCAAGGTTTTCTCAGTGTTATTCAATGTTTTTACAATTAGTTTACTATTACGCTGTGCATTCTATGGTTTAATTAACTATATTTGTGCTTAAAAACTTAAAAAAAAATATTTACATACAGTTCGTATGGTCTGGAACGGATTAATTGTATTTACATACAATCCTATGGGGGAAATTACTTCGGTTCATGACCAAATCGGGTTACGACCAGAGTTTTGGAACGAATTATGGTCGTGAACCGAGGTTCCACTGTATAGTCTTCAGGTGGAGCGGTCATTTGGAGCACAGTTACCTGAAGGCTATTTGAGACTCATGTTACCACCAAATTGTTGTTGTGGCATTAGTTATTGCATCTAATGCCACAACAACTGTGTTATTGCAACTGTGTTCTTTGGCTGCAGGGTTTTTTTAGGAGTTGTGCTTATGTTTTGGTTATTGCTGGTTTCTGTTTTTTTTAATTAAAATCACTTAATTAGGATTGTGAATTTAGACTGTGAAGTTGGATGTAATAGCTAATCTTCAATTGTTTCATTTGTAGTTTTGAGACATTTGTCTACTTACATTTTTGGCTTTTGTGTTTGGCATGGTTGTTGCTCCTGGTTAGCATTTGGCTTGACACACAGTCCATATTGGTGTCTGAAAATGCAAAACGGACAAGTAATATCTGGTTCTTGACCTAAACAGTTTGACACGAGGCACTGGCATGTTGCATTTGAATTTCAGACCCCATAGAACAAACCTAACGATTTTTGTCACTTTTTTTTCTGTTTTGTTCATTATGCGGTGCTTATAGCTAGACTTTTATAAAATAGTATCATTGACATCACACAGCACAATGATGATTCCACCTACAAGAAACATGGCAAACACCTAGATATACACAGAGCTAACACAAAGACCAACCAAATGCCAAAAGTAGGGATGCACTTGATTTTTCTCCACTGAAAACATTTAGCTCAAAAAAGAAAAAAAAATTATACATTCCTTATTTAGCTGATGTTATGACAGATTTTGAGAGTGTACCAGAAGATAGATGAGGAAGCAGAAAAAGGGTCAAAACAAGGAGAATTAAAAACATAAGTGTCAAAGCTAAAGCAAGAAACGGAAATTGTGGTTACAAGTTAAAGAGCAAAAGGTCAAACCGATAGAACCGAAGAATCTTTTAAAAAGGTTGTTTGAAAAAGGGTTTTGAATCTGCAACTTGGATAAGGAAACGACCTCCAAAGGCACATCCCTAACAACACGTGAAGTTGTCCAAACAATGGTGGCAATCATGAAAAATACAGAATGGTCTATGAAACAATCCAAAATATTGGTAACTCTTAAAGTGATTGAAATGTCCAAAAAAAACCATCAGATTCACATTCAGTTGCTTCCAAAACCCCTAAAATTAGTGTTAGATCTCAGAAATGTATTGAGAAAAATGTAGAAAAAAATAAAACCAGAAACCAAAACCCTAACAGACGAATGAGGAAATGTGCCCCCCAGCTGTTTGACAGAATGTTTCCATTCTGTTTCCATTGCTTTCCTGTGCTGCCTGTAGATGACATTTTGGAGCTGTGCCTCCTGTTCTATAACAATCAAGTAAAACATCACACTGCATTACATCAGGGGGGTATTGATGACATCTTTAAAAGATTGGACTGGTTTGTTAACAACGAGGAATAAGCGACGTAATGCGAGAAACTGCAAAACGTTTATGAAAGCAAATGCAAATGGAAAAAGAACAGGAGAAGGAGAAGCGCTAATACTGGGACAAATTGGGATGCAAATCGTTATTTAAACAAGTCGAGTTTAATATATAATGTGCATTCATATGACCTGCCAACAAAGGACTGGACAAAGCACTCCAAACAAGCTAATTTTGTTCACGTTTTATTTGTTTAGCTATTCTATTTTCAGTTCAGTTTTTTTTTATATGTATTTTTTGAAAATGCTGACTTGAATAATAACAGGATTTTTCACCAACTTGAAATTTTATAATTCTGTCTCATTGAAAGAGAAATTGATTTAATCCAAGCTTTATGCAGTGACACAAACAGAAATGTCCAAAAAATTATAGGTTAAAAGTATTTGGTGTGTTTTTCTGAAAAATCGACTTTGGCTTTAGACAGGACTTTTCATTTTGGTGCATCAAAGTCAAAGTCAAAGTGAACTTTATTGTCATCTCAACCATATACAAGTATACAGATACATGAAATTGCGAAGCTCAGGGTCCACAGTGTAACAACATGACATGCAAATAATAAATTAAAAATAGAATTAAAATTTTAATTTAAAATTAAAACACAAACAAGACAAGACATTGTGCAAAGACAAGACAAAGAAGTAGCAGCAATATTGGCGTGTAGTTAGCAATATGAACATTGATGCAATGTATGGTATTTGCAATCTAGTACATAAATATAGTCAATAGATATGTAGTATAATAAATAAATAATAGATATAGATAATACAGAAATTACCAGTGTATGATAATAGTTGTTTAAGATGTGTGTAAACAATGAGAGGTCAGAATGTTTCACAGCAGAAGGATATCAAGAGTGTCAAAATCGTTAAAGGTCAGTATGAGATTTTCAGTTCTTTTTCTACATGCACACTAGTTTTTGTGGGAAAGTGGCTCGCATGTATAAAATCAGTAGCCAACAGCAAAGAAAGGTGACCACGGAAGAGCCGCTTGTTTCCTTTATCTTGTGATGAAGGAGCTAAACTTATGTTGGGATGTGAAGAAGTTAGTTTGAGTTTCAAAAACATTAAACAATTCGAATAAACGTTTGTATGGCATTCATTATGAAAGGCACTAAATACAGAAATGCTATCATTTTTTAGTTATTTTCACAAAACATGCTCTTCTTCCTTTGTGCAATCTTATATCTGTCAAACAAAGTTAATAAAAATTCTCATTGAACAGGGCAATTTTAAAGTTTGCAAGGTAAATACAACCAGCCTAATCTTTAACACTCCACATCACTGAACATGCATAGAATATTGAAATGTTTATTAAACATTTTACATTACTTGAAAATGAAAGCTTTTACACTCATTTCTGTCTAATGTGGAAATTAAGCACAAATATCTTGTGGAACGAGAAATTACTTTCCCACTCTATTTACTTCATTTTCACATTATCGCAGAATTGTTTTTCAGCTAGTAACTTTTCAGGCTAGAGACATGAGCATGCCGTGAACACACAATGTCCCATAGTCATTTGCAAACAGCTATTCTGTAACACAAGTCTTAAAAGATATTGCACCAAATAAAATTGATTGTTTAATTGCAATTTTACAGGGAACTCTTTGTGAACCTTCAGCAGTTGACCAAATGCAAAAAAAAAAAAAAAATCAATATCTAAATTCACTGGGAAAAACGAGCAATGACTTTCAAATGCCAAATACATGGTGTCAAAGGGGAAAAGGGGAAATAAAATTGCAGCATGACATGAGTCATGGAGAAAATGAAATCCTTGGGGGGCCAAAGGTCTGTGCACAAAAGAAAAGGCTTGCAGATGCAGCTCTTACTTGAGAATTCTAATAGTGCATAGTCAAAATACTGTATTTCCAAGCATTTTATCATTTGGAGTAATAAATACCCTCTTTTTGCTGTTCTTTCTTTTCCTTTATTCTAAACCTGTACTGTCTAGCAACGTTTACAAGACTTTTCTAGGTTTTCCTTTCATTTGTATTGTACTGAGGAATTGCGCATTTGTTACCCAATTCTCAGGCTGATGGCTTACATGTAAATTCCTTGCCCAGTCAATAAATGGATAATGTTTACAGTGGTTTGATTATGAGTCATTTTTAAAAAAATATAACAGATCTAATTGCAATTACAAAAGAAGATGTTCAGAGGAATCTTCCAGAGAAAAATAAATGAAAGAGAAGATGGGCACGTGATTTCTGCTTTGGGCCAGGATATGACGGCTCACTGTGTGGCGAGTGTGAAGTTATGTGGGTGGCTACAATGAAAAAGCCACGTCTGTGTGCAGTTGCTGCATCCACATCTGAAAGGAGTTTAAAGAGAATATCCCATGGGCAAATAGGGAGATGCACAGAGAGTGCTGCAGGACTCGCTACTACACTGCTACCGGATGTTCAAAAGATGATTAAAAATTATTTATAGAAACTCACAAATACTACAAATCACAATTTTGTTTTGGCATCAGAGCCTAATAAAGTACTGCCATTTTATATTAATTATATTACTGAATAAACTTATATTGACAAAAAACAGTAAAAGCTACCAATTGCTTTTATTCACTGAAACACACCATCCTCAATTGTTCTCTTTCCTTCAACCATATTTTCAACAACAGCAACTCAGCATACACTCTGAGTAAAAAAAGGAATTGGTCTGTGGCGTTGTTCTCTATTTTCTAGTTGCTTAGCTTTTTTCCATAATCTATTTTTTTGTGTTTTGTTTCCTTAGTATTTTTTTATGGTGCATACACACACTACACCATAAATAGCATGTAACACTGAGTGTTGATTGGTATTGTAAAGTATGAGGTGGTGAGTATATGCATACAGGTCATTAATGGTGTTGGATCTTTCAAAAATAAAAGGTTTTGATTTGACAAAAATGTACTAAAATTAGTGCAGTTGAGATTGTTCTGTCATGTGTACAGAGCATGATTAATTTCTTGAAAGTAAATCTAAATGCCTTTTTTTTTGTTAGTACTCCAAGTAGGGTGGGTTACTGTGTTGTTTGTTGGTGTCCTCACTACCTGCTTAATGTGGCTTTACAATGTAGTCATTTTATATTGAACTTCAACCATTTGTATTATAATTCATTTAAAGAAAATTTTGACCACAATAACAAATGAGCCAAAAATATCCATCCTCTCCCTCCTTCTGCTGGTCATAGAATATTCTCAGGTCCATAATCAGAGCCCAGTGGCTCAAAGAAGTGCTGGGGACATTTATTTTCATACTTAGATTTAATTTTCTGGGAAACATGTGTCCATCATGGAATTATTATTTTTAATGTGTATAGAATACTGATAATAAATATACAATAGTAATTCTTTTGTTTTGGCTGCACAAAATTTAAGAATTGTTTGATAAATTAATAATATGATATGGGTTCTAGTATTAGGAAATAGTCTGACTTTGTGCAGTGCAGTCTTTTATTTTCTTAAAGTTTAGTGATGTTGTTTGTTTAGCCTGTAGGTATATTTTAATAAATTACCCCTTTAAGCTTTTTGGCCTACCTGTTTCATTCAGAATACTCTACACAAAACAAAAGCCCACCTCGTAAGAGTATGTGATCACACCATCTCTCTAATGTTTCTTTAATGTGTATCACATCCAGAAGATGTTGGCTGGTCAAAGTTTAAAGTGACACATAAATAAGAAATTCTTAGTTGTTGTCACCCGGAAATGTTGTAGAAAAAATACTATTGTGAATAAGCTATGCAAAAACCAGCGCACTGTACAATTGCTGACCCTGTGCTCTGACCCCCAAAGCTCATGCAAAAAGACAATTTCATCCATCCATCCATTGTCTCCCGCTTATCCGAGGTCGGGTCGCGGGGGCAGCAGCTTGAGCAGAGATGCCCAGACTTCCCTCTCCCCGGCCACTTCTTCTAGCTCTTCCGGGAGAATCCCAAGGCGTTCCCAGGCCAGTCGAGAGACATAGTCCCTCCAACGTGTCCTGGGTCTTCCCCGGGGCCTCCTCCCGGTTAGACGTGCCCGGAACACCTCACCAGGGAGGCGCCCAGGAGGCATTCTGATCAGATGCCCGAGCCACCTCATCTGACTCCTCTCGATGCTGAGGAGCAGCGGCTCTACTCTGAGCCCCTCCCGGATGACTGAGCTTCTCACCCTATCTTTAAGGGAAAGCCCAGAAACCTTGCGGAGGAAACTCATTTCAGCCGCTTGTATTCGCGATCTCGTTCTTTCGGTCACTACCCATAGCTCATGACCATAGGTGAGGGTAGGAACATAGATCGACTGGTAAATTGAGAGCTTCGCCTTGCGGCTCAGCTCCTTTTTCACCACGACAGACTGATGCAGTGCCCGCATTACTGCGGATGCCGCACCGATCCGCCTGTCGATCTCACGCTTCTTCCCTCACTCGTGAACAAGACCCCGATATACTTGAACTCCTCCACTTGGGGCAGGATCTCGCTACCAACCCTGAGAGGGCACTCCACCCTTTTCCGGCTGAGGACCATGGTCTCGGATTTGGAGGTGCTGATTCTCATCCCAGCCGCTTCACACTCGGCTGCGAACCAATCCAGAGAGAGCTGAAGATCACGGCCTGATGAAGCAAACAGGACAACATCATCTGCAAAAAGCAGTGACCCAATCCTGAGCCCACCAAACTGGACCCCCTCAACACCCTGGCTGCGCCTAGAAATTCTGTCCATAAAAGTTATGAACAGAATCGGTGACAAAGGGCAGCCCTGGCGGAGTCCAACTCTCACTGGAAACGGGTTCGACTTACTGCCGGCAATGCGGACCAAGCTCTGGCACCGATCATACAGGGACTGAACAGCCCTTATCAGGGGGGCCGGTACCCCATACTCTCGGAGTACCCCCCACAGGATTCCCCGAGGGACACGGTCGAATACCTTTTCTAAGTCCACAAAACACATGTAGACTGGTTGGGCAAACTCCCATGCACCCTCCAGGACCCTGCTAAGGGTATAGAGCTGGTCCACTGTTCCGCAACCAGGACGAAAACCACACTGTTCCTCCTGAATCCGAGGCTCGACTATCCGACGGACCCTCCTCTCCAAGACCCCTGAATAGACTTTTCCAGGGAGGCTGAGGAGTGTGATCCCTCTGTAGTTGGAACACACCCTCCGATCCCCCTTCTTAAAGAGGGGGACCACCACCCCGGTCTGCCAATCCAGAGGCACTGTCCCTGATGTCCATGCAATGTTGGAGAGACGTGTCAGCCAAGACAGTCCTACAACATCCAGAGGCTTGAGGAACTCCGGGCGTATCTCATCCACCCCCGGGGCCCTGCCACCAAGGAGTTTTTTGACCACCTCGGTGACCTCAGTCCCAGAGATGGGGGAGCCCACCTCTGAGTCCCCAGGCTCTGCTTCCTCATTGGAAGGCATGTTAATGGGATTGAGGAGGTCTTCGAAGTATTCCCCCCACCGACCCACAACGTCCCGAGTCGAGGTCAGCAGCGCACCATCCCCACCATATACAGTGTTGACACTGCACTGCTTCCCCTTCCTGAGACGCCGGATGGTGGACCAGAATCTCCTCGAAGCCGTCCGAAAGTCATTCTCCATGGCCTCCCCAAACTCCTCCCACGCCCGAGTTTTTGCCTCAGCAACCACCAAAGCCGCATTCCGCTTGGCCTGCCGGTACCTATCAGCTGCCTCCGGGGTCCCACAGGACAAAAGGGTCCTGTAGGACTCCTTCTTCAGCTTGACGGCATCCTTCACCGCTGGTGTCCACCAGCGGGTTCGGGGATTGCCGCCACGACAGGCACCGACCACTTTACGGCCACAGCTCCGGTCAGCTGCCTCAACAATAGAGGCACGGAACATGGCCCATTCGGACTCAATGTCCCCCACCTCCCTCGGGATGTGGTCGAAGTTCTGCTGGAGGTGGGAGTTGAAGCTACTTCTGACAGGGGGCTCTGCCAGACGTTCCCAGCAGACCCTCACAACACGTTTGGGCCTACCACGCCTGACCGGCATCCTCCCCCACCATCGAAGCCAACTCACCACCAGGTGGTGATCAGTTGACAGCTCCGCCCCTCTCTTCACCCGAGTGTCCAAGACATGTGGCCGCAAGTCCGACGACACGAAACACAAAGTCGATCATCGAACTGAGGCCTAGGGTGTCCTGGTGCCAAGTGCACATATGAACACCCCTATGCTTGAACATGGTGTTCGTTATGGACAATCCGTGACGAGCACAGAAGTCCAATAACAAAACACCGCTCGGGTTCAGATCAGGGGGCCATTCCTCCCAATCACGCCCTTCCAGGTCTCACTGTCATTGCCCACGTGAGCATTGAAGTCTCCCAGCAGAACGAGGGAGTCACCAGAAGGTATGCCCTCTAGCACCCCCTCCAGGGACTCCAAAAAGGGTGGGTACTCCGAACTGCTGTTCGGTGCATACGCACAAACAACAGTTAGGACCCGTCCCCCCACCCGAAGGCGAAGGGAGGCTACCCTCTCGTCCACCGGGGTAAACCCCAATGTACAGGCTCCAAGTTGGGGGGCAATAAGTATACCCACACCTGCTCGGCGCCTCTCACCGGGGGCAACTCCAGAGTGGTAGAGAGTCCAGCCCCTCTCAAGGAGATTGGTTCCAGAGTCCAAGCTGTGCGTCGAGGTGAGTCCGACTATATCTAGCCGGAACCTCTCAACTTCGCGCACTAGCTCAGGCTCCTTCCCCTTCAGAGAGGTGACATTCCACGTCCCAAGAGCCAGTTTCTGTAGCCGAGGATCGGACCGCCAAGGTCCCCGCCTTCGCCCACCACCCAACTCACACTGCACCCGACCTCCTTGGCCCCTCCCATAGGTGGTGAGCCCATGGGAAGGGGGACCCACGTTGCCTCTTCGGGCTGTGCCCGGCCGAGCCCCATGGGTGCAGGCCCGGCCACCAGGCGCTCGCCATCGAGCCCCACCTCCAGGCCTGGCTCCAGAGTGGGGCCCCGGTGACCCGCGTCCGGGCAAGGGAAAACGCCATCCAAAATTGTTTTTCTTCATAGGAGGTTTGTTTAACCGCTCTTTGTCTCATCCCTCACCTAGGACCAGTTTGCCTTGGGTGGCCCTACCAGGGGCATAAAGCCCCGGACAACAGAGCTCCTAGGATCATTGGGACACGCAAACCCCTCCACCACGATAAGGTGACGGTTAAAGGAGGGGAAAAAGACAATTTCCCCTTGGGGATTAACAAAGTTTATGAACTCTAAAAAAATCAAAAAATAATTGTGTCTGCAAAAATATGAAAATTATCAAACATGTTTTTATCAATGGCTATGTCCTGCTGTACTCCCATTCCCACAAGCCAGCGCATGCCATTATCTCTGCCTGTGATCATCCTTTCTTTTATATGTCACTTCTTCTCTGAACACCTCACTAAATGAAATATATATATATATATATACTAGTAAAATACCCGCGCTTCGCAGCGGAGAAGTAGTGTGTTAAAGAAGTTATGTAAACATATATATATATACATATATATACATATCTACATATACACATATCTACATATACATATATATACACATCCACATATACATATATATATATATATATATACAAATATACATATATATATATATATATATATATATATATATATATATATCACGGCATTCGTAGTCTGAATCACAATCACAGCCTAATTCTGGGCTCATCAGGCGTACACACTCACTGCACTCCCTTACGGGAATCGAACCTCGGACGTCAGCGCTAGAGGCGAAGCCCCTAACACTGCGCCACGGCGTGTGGTTCATTTATTTGACAGCATGTAGATCGGGGTAATTACATTCACGGCATTCGTAGTCTGAATCACAATCTGATTGTATGGGTGGTTACCTATCAGGTAACGCTTGTGGTTGGCCAGCAAGTCAGCTAACATCCGCCACGGTGCCCTCAGTTGTGAGAAGCAGATCACAGAATGGTTGAAAATAGTTTACTGTCAAATAATGCAAAGAGTACGCAACACGTGTTTCGCCCTAATTCTGGGCTCATCAGGCGTACACACTCACCGCACTCCCTTACGGGAATCGAACCTCGGACATCAGCGCTAGAGGCGAAGCCCCTAACATTGCGCCACGGTGTGTGGTTCGTTTATTTGACGGCATGTAGATCGGGGTAATTGCATTCACGGCATTTGTAGTCTGAATCACAATCTGATTATATGTGTGGTTACCTACCATCTAACGCTTGTGGTTGGCCAGTAAGTCAGCTAACATCTGCCACGGTGCCCTCAGTTGTGAGAAGCAGATCATAGAATGGTTGAAAATAGTTTACTGTCAAATAATGCAAAGAGTACACGACACGTGTTTCGCCCTAATTCTGGGCTCATCAGGCGTACACACTCACTGCATATAGCCAAATTCCTGCGCTTCGCAGCAGTGAAGTATTGCTTTTAAATTTTAATTAAGAAGAAAAGAAAACCTTTTTAAATTGAGGGAAAATATACCAATAACAATTTGTTAAGGATCTGTTTTTTTGTGAAGCTGCCTTTACACAGCCTGTCCGCTGTTTTATAAACGAACGCCATATAAGGCCGTCCTTTCTCCTTGCTTAGCGGTTCTGTATTGTTTTATTGTTCGTTTATTTCGATTGTTATAGTTATTGTGTAGGTATTTGAGACTCACTTTTCTGTTCAGGTACCCATTTCCTTTATGTAATCCGCGGATTCTCCGCTATTTTTTGTTCGTTTATTACGATTATAGTTATTTATTGATTCACTTCTTTAGCTGACTGCCTGCTCATATAAGGCGCTCTGCTGTTTTTTTGTGAAGCAGTCTTTACACAGCTTCTCCGCTGTTTTATAAACGAACGCCATATAAGGCCATCCTTTTTCCTTGCTTAGCCAAGGAAGCAGCCTTTTTATTTAATCCACGGGTTCTCCGCTGTTTTATTGTTCGTTTATTACGATTGTTATAGTTCTCTTTGTATACCACGTTGTCAGTTCAGCACTCCGGTTGTAATATGACCAAGTCGTGCAAACAGGAGAAAAGCGAACTTACCAAACTTAATTTAAACTTACGGTTTACACCGTGCTTTGTTTCTGCCGTAGCTGCACTTATGAATATGTTTGTATGCGTCACTCGCTTGCTTCTTATTGTTTCGCTGCCTTCTCAATTGTGTAATGAGTGATCACATGTGCTGCGTTCAGTCAGTTCACGTGAGCCACTCTCTTGTGTGATGTTGCGATGTCCACGGCTTTATTTAATGTTAGCTAAGACCCGGCACTTAAAAGTTTCTCGCTACAGCAATTTTAACTCTGTTACAAAGTGATCCAAAGTCTCATTTATACCTCGTGTCTTCTCATTAAACTTGTATGTCACGAATATGGTATTGCAAATGGCAGCGGGAGCGTTTCTATAAACTTAATTTAAACTTACGGTTTACACCATGCTTTGTTTCCACAGTAGCTGCACTTATGAATATGCTTGTATGCGTCACTCGCTCGCTTCTTATTGTTTCGCTGCCTTCTCAATTGTGTAATGAATGTTTTCTTCAGCGCTCTTTGGGGCTTTTCCTTGTTTTATACGTACTTCGTTCACAGTCAGTTCACGTGATTACGTGGGAGGCGTGATGACGCGATACGCAATTCCGCCTCCCACGGCCAGCGAGCTGCAGTCCATTACAGTATATGGACAAAAAAGAGGTTCCAGTTATGACCGTTTCGCTTTGAATTTCGAAATGAAACCTGCCTAACTTTTGTAAGTAAGCTGTAAGGAATGAGCCTGCCAAATTTCAGCCTTCCACCTACACGGGAAGTTGGAGAATTAGTGATGAGTCAGTCAGTCAGTCAGTCAGTCAGTGAGTCAGTGCCTTTTATTAGTATAGATACAGTGGAACCTCAGTTTGCGAGCATAATTCGTTCCGGAAACGTGCTCGTAGTCCAAAGCACTCATATATCAAAGCGAATTTCCCCATAAGAAATAATGGAAACTCAGATGATTTGTTCCACAACCCAAAACTATTCATATAAAAATGATTAATACAAAATATAAAGTAAAAAAAACATAAAACCAATTAACCTGCACTTTACCTTTGAAAAGAATCATGGCTGGTGTGAGTGAGTTTCTAAACTCTTGTGGGATATATATATATGTATACTGCTCAAAACAATTAAAGGAACACTTTTTCATCAGAATATAGCATCAAGTCAATGAAACTTCTGGGCTATTGATTTGGTCAGTTAAGTAGCAGAGGAAGTTGTTAATCAGTTTCATCTGCTTTGGTGTTAATGCAATTAACAACAGGTGCATTAGAGGGGCAACAATGAGATGACCCTCAAAACAGGAATGGTTTAACAGGAGGAGGCCACTGACATTTTTCCCTCCTCATCTTTTCTGACTGTTTTTCCATTAATTTTGCATTTGGCTATGGTCAGTGTCACTACTAATAGCAAAAGGCGGTACCTGGGGGCTCATGTATAAATGGTGCATACGCACAGAAATGTTGCGTACGAACGTTTCCACGCTCAAATTGCGATGTATAAAACCTAAACTTGGCATAAAGCCACGCACATTTCCACGGTAACTCATACCTTGGTGTACGCAAGTTCTCGGCTCGGTTTTGCAGACTGGCGGCACCCAGCGTCAAAGCAGTGCTACTGTTCCTGTGTGGTTACCCTTTCTTTAGATCCACATCCCTGACGCGGCTTTATAAATACACTGAAACTAACTGCATATTGTTTATTAGTGTAATGCATCTGATTGTAATTAACCTGTAACAATATAATGGTCCAGGGAATAGCCAAAGTATTCCAAATACCATAGCTGCTTTAGCATTGTTACTCTCACTGCACCTTCTTTTTCTTCTTTCAGCTGCTCCCGTTAACGGTTGCCACAGTGGATCATCTTTTTCCATTTTACACTCACTGTACCACTCAGAGTATTTATATCACTGTATCTGAGTTTGGAATCACAGAAGCAGCTGATCAGAAAGAGAATTATCAGTATACAGCATCAAGCACACGCTGCCTCAGCCACAGCAAAACGCTGCAGAGCCTTTCCTTTACAGACCTCACGGTTCAGAAACAGTTTCATCCCAAGAACTTTAAACGCACTCAATCAGTCCATCAAGTGCTCCTTGTAGAACTGTTTGTACTTATAAGTACAATTACCTCACTGTAAACTTGCACTACAGTTATAATATTGCACAACCTGCGCCACTTTATAAAGTGTGTATTTACATATGATGACAATATCATTTTTAAGATGAAAAGCAGCAAAATATGTCGATTATATTATACAGGTAAAACTTTAACTTCATTTAAATAATCTATATCGTTAATAATTAAACATGTGAGGACACGGTGCCGCAGCACTAGCTAGTTCACGGATTGTTCCTACTTCGTGCTGTATTCTTGCTGGGCTGGCACGACACTGGAAGGATAGATGGATAGAATAATTAAACACGTACTACGAAGATATTTCAATGTTCCTTAAACGTTTTGTAGAATCATCGTTCTAAGCTTACAAATGGCTTCACGTCTATTACAGAGGTGATTGTTTGGCGCTGGAGATTTGGAGAAAGAAAAGTAAGAACAGGAATTGGAGGTTAGTACATTTGAAAGAGACAGTACTGCTGCAATAAATTATTTCATCGAAGGTCGCGCATGGCGCAGCAAGCATCTTGCGTGAGACACGAACAATCACTGTGCTATCGTGTTCCCATGTTTAATAACATGCTTTCATTCCTATCATCATGAAAAAGATATCATGTATACATCTCAGTATTTTAATTATTCAGAGAGCTGTAATATTACAAATGTAATGGATTCTGTGTCCTGTCGGAGGAAGAGAAAGCCCAGAAGCATGTAGTGATTCACACACATAGAGCACATAGAAGATCAAATACAAAACAAAGCATTTATCGTGCTACTTTAGTTACGATGGGATTTGAGAAACTACTAAATTAAACGATTTTAATATGAAGTTTATGATGTTCTCCTTTAATGACAAAATAAACTACGTGATTAAAGTGGAAATTCCAAGATTAAAGTTGATATTTCGAGCTTTTTTCCCACTGTGTGCCTATTTTTTTTCTCTGTACCCTAGTAAGCTTTCATATGACACTCAGACAGTGAGCTACGACTCGCCTTTTCACGGCGACTTTGATATGTGACAACTTCTTTTTTATTTCAGGCACTGTGCAACTTTGTGAACTTGAGGTTTCAAGTTTCTCCGACATGCTATGTCACTCGATCAACTTCCTTTTGTTGATTATATCACTGTTTAAACCAACGAATAGTAAGTTTTTCCTTGCCTCCACTTGGTATTCATTGAAATTCTTCTATTTTCTCCCGTGCTTTTCCCATTGTCTTTTCACAGAACGTTGAGCTTAAGGGCTATTTATATTGATTTACATATTCAAAGAGGCGTAATTCTGGGAGGAGTTGAGGTGGGGCAGCAGGTGCGTGCACGTGCGTTACTTTTCACGCTGATCGGGATTTATGTAGCAGAAGAACGTGGAAGCTGGTGAACACACAGATTTATGCATCTGGATTTTTCTGTGCATACGCACATTCTCGCTTTTGTGCTTACACCATGTTATAGTGTGTGTTCTACGCACAGTGTTATACATGAGGCCCCTGGACCCTACAGAGGTTGCACAGGTAGTTCAAATTCTCCAGGATGGAACATCAATATGTGCCACTGCCAGAAGGTTTGCTGTGTCTCCCAGCACAGTCTCAAGGGCATGGAGGAGATTCCAGGAGACAGGCAGTTACTCTAGGAGAGCTAGACAGGGCCGTAGAAGGTCCTTAACCCATCAGCAAGTCTGGTATCTGCTCCTTTGGGCAGGGAGGAACAGGATGAGCACTGCTAGAGCCCTACAAAATGACCTGCAGCAGGCCACTGGTGTGAATGTCTCTGACGAAACAATCAGAAACAAACTTCATGAAGGTGGCCTGAGGGCCCGACGTCCTCTACTGGGCCCTGTGCTCACTGCCCGGCACCTTGGAGCTCAATTGGCATTTGCCATAGAATGCCAGAATTGGCAGGTCCACCAATGATGCCCTCTGCTTTTCACAGATGAGAGCAGGTTCACCCTGAGCACATGTGACAGACGTGAAAGGGTCTGGAGAAGCCGTGGAGAATGTTATGCTGCCTGTAACATTGTTCAGCATGACCGGTTTGGTGAGGGGCCAGTGATGGTCTGGGGAGGCATATCAATGGAGGGATACACAGACCTCTACAGGCTAGATAACAGCATCTTGACTTCCATTAGGTATAGGGATTGAATCCTTGGACCCATTGTCAGATCCTGTGTTGGTGCAGTGGGTCCTGGGTTCCTCCTGGTGCACGACAATGCCTGGCCTCATGTGACAAGAGTATGCAGGCAGTTGCTGGAGGATGAAGGAATTGATACCATTGACTGGCCCCCATGCTCGCCTGACCTAAATCCAATAGAACACCTCTGGGACATTATGTTTCAGTCTATCCGACACTGCCAGGTTGCACCTCAGACTGTTCAGGAGCTCAGTGATGCCCTGGTCCAGACCTGGGAGAAGATCCCCAGGACCCCATCTGTCATCTCATTAGGAGCATGCCCCGACATTGTCAGGCATGCATACAAGCATGTGGAGGACATACAAACTACTGAGTACAATTTGGAGTTGCTGCAATGAAATTTTGGCAAAATGGACTAACCTGCTGCATCATTTGTTCACTTTCATTTTTGGGGTGTCTTTGAATTCAGGCTTCTGTAAGTTGATAATTTTCATTTCCATCAAACATTGTGGCATCATTTTGTTTCTAACACTTTACCCAGTCCATATCAGTATACATATCCAGCTTGTTTTTTTCCCATTGAGATATAATATGTTTTCAAAGTGTTCCTTTAATTCTTTTCCTTTATATATAAAAGGAAATCCTGGAATGGAAAGCAAATGCAAGGCTACGATACGTGATAATCTCGAAAGACATTTAAAAGACCCGCGAGACCAAGGAGACTTGCCACGGTGCATCTCGTGGGGACCGTAAACATGAGACTTAGTGCCAAGATATCAATAGCAGGCTCTATTGTTGGCATGAAGCTGGACAGTTTGACATCTGTGGCAGAGCGATGGCGCTCAGCAGGCTCCTATCAATTATGGAAAATCCACTGCATCCACTAAACAGTGTCATCTCCAGACAGAAGAGCAGCTTCAGCGACAGACTGCTGTCACTGTCCTGCTCAACTGACAGATTGAGGAGATCGTTCCTCCCCCAAACTATGCGACTCTTCAATTTCACCCGGGGGGGTTAAACGTTAACATTATATAAAGTTATTGTCTGTTTTTACCTGCATTATTATCAATCTTTAATTTAATACTGTTTTTTGTATCAGTAAGGTGCTGCTGGAGTATGTGAATTTCCCCCTGGGATTAATAAAGTATCTATCTATCTATCTATCTATCTATCTATCTATCTATCTATCTATCTATCTATCTATCTATCTATCTATCTATCTATCTATCTATCTATCTATCTATCTATCTATCTATCTATCTATCTATCTATCTATCTATCTAAGAGATTGTCCCAGGGCCGTAGCAAAAAGGACAGCGGCTGTACATGCTTTAAAGAGATCGAAGGGTGGCGCGACAGCAGCTATACCCACCTCCCCCTTCCGAACGCGAGCGGCGTTATACATCCTGCAAGAAAGAATTCAAACATGCCCGGGGCCAGTAATAAAAGACAGGTATTGCTTTAACAACGTCATGCGAAACCAGGCAGTGAGCCATCATTTAAAACAAGTCAACCTGCTTTTGGCAGGCAAGCATCATGTGTTCCCAGCTCTTAAAACAACAACATGCGACAGGCAGAAGAGGCAACTAGCAAGCAGCAAAAAGACAGCAAATGATCCAAAGGCATATCCTTAGCGTACGTTCAGCCGCAACACCCTTCACAACACGAGCAGTATTATACGTCTGGGAAGAAAGAGATGCAACCAGGCACGTGGCCGAAAATAAAGGACAAGTATTGTTTTTACAAAAGTTTTTACTGTATATATATATATATATATATATATATATATATATATATATATATATATATATATATATATATATATATATATACAGTAAATATAGTCACACACATGCACATAGGAGGAACTGAAGGGCTCAAAAAGGGATATATATATAAATAAAGATACCTTTACAGTAAAAACCTTAAAGTACATTAAACTAATTCCCTGAAGCTTCCAATACTAAAATTTTACTGCTCAGAAGTTGATCTTTGATGTCTCATGAGACTTAAAAGAGATTCTCATTTTCACTTCCTTTAAGAATTAACTTTGTCACAGATGTTTCTCTTAAAATTCCTTAGGAAAAATATCTTTAGACAAAAAGCAGACATCAAGTACATCTGAGGTAAAAGGAGTCAATATTCAGAATTTGGTTTGAAAAGCATGTTATATTTTGTGAGATCTCTTTCTAGACTTGTTTTAACCCCTTTCAAGACTTCATATTTCTTACTTATTATTGGACTGATGTCTTTACCCAAGATGGATTGCAACATTTGAAATACAATCTCTTACATTTCATTTGCTTTTCCATTAGGAGGGAAGGCAGGTGAAGTGACTTGCTCATGGTCACGCAGTGTCCGCAGAGGAATTTAAAGCCTCAGTGTTTGTAGTTCAAAGTCTTAACCACTTTGCCACATTTCCTGTCTTTTCTTCCCAAATGAGTATGACTGTAGCACTGCAATATAAATTAGAGCCACTAATATTATTATTCAGAAGCAAGAACTATTTATTGCCATAAACAATTGTCCATACATTTCACCCTGCATTACTGAGCACACAATGCAAATACTTTCAAATTGGAAAAAAAAATAAATCAAGACACTACTTGGAAAATCTGACTCCATTGTGTGACTTTGCTGAGATCTCTGTTGAAGCTCGAGAGGAGACACTTGTGAGAATAACGGGCTTTTTTTTCTCAGAAGAAATCTCTGAGAAGCATGAGACAAAAGAAAATGTCTCCATTTTAGTTCTTTCTGATCTCAATGTTGTCTAGGAGAAGTCAGAAAGCTGTTAAGGAGATTTCTTTTGTTCCGTAATTCCTATCCATTGCAGTGTGAAAAAGCATTTATCTAAATAAATCTGAACATTTTAGATCTTGCCGTTCCATTGAGAGGACACTATATAATAGTAAATTTAACTCAACTCACTGCCATACTCAAGGCAATTTATTGTGTACTAATTTTTGCTAAACATCAGATCTCTCCACCACCACAAGGCCATCCTCAACCTAATCAGACAACCAATTCTTATTTTTAAGATAAAGTACAATAAAATTTAATTTGAAAATATAAACTGACAGAGAAACTAGTGCTGTTTGTGAATAACTTTAAGATTGCAAAATTAGTATAAAAGAGCAGACTGACAGTAGGAATGGATAAGCAGTTAAGAAGAATTGATATTAGGACTGAGCATTGACTGTACAAGAGTCTGTTAGAAAATAAACTAAACACAGAAATGCTGCAAAAGAGGGAGAATGAAGGATTTAAAGCAGATTTGAATGTTGATGCAGCCTCATGGAGAAGTCTAAGCAGAAAGTTCCAAAGAACAGAAGCCACAAAGCTAAACATTGTCCATCTAGTTAGGATGTCATCATTAGCACAGGATTTCAACTACCAGACTAAGGTCTAGCAGCGTCTGTGAATAGATACATTTTGAGTGAATCTAGCCCTAAAATGTCTGTAATCTGCTATAACCTATATTTATGTGTAGTTTGGGTATCAAAATCAGTGACGCTCGAGATAACATGTTTAAAATTAAATCAAATTATGGGGCTAATGGAACTTGCTGCTGTCAAAGAATGAGCTTTGATACTAAAAAATGGCATTACACCACTGGTCAAAGTCATTGCTATAATGATAAAATAGGCATAGCGAAATGAAATAATCAGTGATGCATCATGTCCTCCCTAGCGGCAGCTGTAGGAGGAGAAGGCTATACTAAAAATAATGAGCCTTGTTTTAAATATGGAGACTAATGAGGCATTCTGTGTAAACAAATCTGGATGCCAGAATATTGAAAATAACCTCTATACTTAGAGAACTGACTATCCAAGAACAACATGTGGAATAGCTTTTATATTTGATGCTGTAGTATAATTTCATCATCATGTGATATTGCATGCTGTTAGCAGTGCTGCATAAAATAAAATAAAGACAGCTTGACTGACTGGTGAGTGGCACGGTAAGCTCCAGTATCATTATTTAATTATTCAAATCCCAGTTTGTGCCCCATTAAGAGCCTGCACATTGTCCCTGTGTCCACAGTGGCCTCTCTTATATCAGTTAACCTTGGCATTGTATGAGCAGCTGAAAACTTGATATGCTGGTTCCCAGTCCAGAACTGGTTTCCCAAATGCTGTTAGTGCAGGTACTGGCCCTTTTATCCCTTTGCTAGAATTAGTAGGTATGGAAAATGAAATAAAGAATGATTGAGGAGTCAGAAGTGCAATTTGGGACATATCATTTTACAAAATGTAAGGATCATGTGATTTATTTTTTAATATTAACTCTTTGTTATAGGCTAAAGAACTAGAAGTGATGTTTCTTGTACATGTGTAACCCAGAGATTTTAGGAAGACAGTGTGAACCTATCCCAACATTGAGGAAAAACTTATTTTTTACACAGTCATAAGATTTTTTTAATCTTGATTTTACCTTCTGTTTCAATATAAGGAAAGATTAGTGTATTATGTACTCTAAGTCTGTCCAATGTCTCAGAGGTCTCACTATATTTGAAACACAATATAAGCATTACATTTATTGGAGAGATATTAAACATAAAAAAATATAACAGTCTCTCCAAAACACACTATCTGATTGTTCAGCACAGAAAGGATGCCAAGATCCTTAAATTATACTGAGAGGGAGAATTTTTGATCAAGTGAAACTGAATAACATAACTGAACCCCATGGCTCCTCCCCGGTCAGATGGGCTGCACATATTTTGAATGATTTACTTTAGTTTCACCCAAGTGAATTGGCAGAAGGCCTAGAAGATTGGCTTGCTTTTTTGATGAAGCTTTAGTCATCAATTAACCAGCAGTTGATCCAATCAATAGATTCAATAGATTTTGCAAAACAGTACAGCGTGCACCTTTAGTAAAAGAAACTCCAGTCAGGCTGGACTGTAATCTTCCACTGAAAATCATTTTTTCTCCAGTTTTTGATTTTACGTGAAGAAGAAAATGTGAAACAGATACCAATTTTCAGATTGTGTATTAGACCACTAAACTGCATATGCATCTGTCCCAAAACCTGTCACTCAAGAGCAGGGCCACAGATGGCTGAAGTGGGAACCTAAATTGGGAAAACACAGACAGTACATTGGATAGTGAAACTGCTGATGATGCACAGGTCAGACACTATAAGAATTAAAAGCAAAAAATCTATCTAAACAACAGTGTCATCAATTTGTCAGAGAATTCAGGTTTTTGCTGGCAAGATTATAAAGGGCCTTGAAAGATACTCATTGATTTTCTCCCAGAATGTAAATCATTATTCCTGCTAGATAGTTTTAATTATTAAATTGTAAACAACCAAAAAATAAAATGGGTATTTTAAAAGGGGTAAATTGACAGTTTCCTTTATATATTCCATGGCCTTTGCTTGTTTTTTCTTGATAGGCAATCATATCATTTGAAGGAGGAACATTTCCTTAAATGTATACATCACAGCAACAATTTTTGCTTATATTTCTAATCACCTTGTTTGTGATATTTTTAATACCATTACATTTTTAATACCAACTATTGGTGTTAAAAATGTAATGGGATGACATGATAGGTTAATAAATCAGTAAAAATCGGTACTGAATTTCTTAATCCAATTTTAGGTTCAGGGTGAAATGGAACCCACCTTAAGCACTGGGTGTTAGCTCGGCACAATATAATTATCATTGTTAAGGATATATGGTGCATCCAGAAAGTATTCACAGCGCATCACTTTTTCCACATTTTGTTATATTACAGCCTTATTCCAAAATGGATTAAATTCATTTTTTTCCTCAGAATTCTACACATAACACCCCATAATGACAACGTGAAAAAAGTTTACTTGAGGTTTTTTGCAAATTTATTAAAAATAAAAAAATTGAGAAAGCACATGTACATAAGTATTCACAGCCTTTGCCATGAAGCTCAAATTTGAGCTCAGGTGCATCCTGTTTCCCCTGATCATCCTTGAGATGTTTCTGAAGCTTCATTGGAGTCCACCTGTGGTAAATTCAGTTGATTGGACATGATTTGGAAAGGCACACACCTGTCTATATAAGGTCCCACAGTTGACAGTTCATGTCAGAGCACAAACCAAGCATGAAGTCAGAGGAATTGTTTGTAGACCTCCGAGACAGGATTGTCTCGAGGCACAAATCTGGGGAAGGTTACAGAAAAATTTCTGCTGCTTTGAAGGTCCCAATGAGCACAGTGGCCTCCATCATCCATAAGTGAAAGAAGTTCAAAACCACCAGGACTCTTCCTAGAGCTGGCTGGCCATCTAAACTGAGCGATCGGGGGAGAAGGGCCTTAGTCAGGGAGGTGACCAAGAACCCGATGTTCACTCTGTCAGAGCTCCAGAGGTCCTCTGTGGAGAGAGGAGAACCTTCCAGAAGGACAATCATCTCTGCAGCAATCCACCAATCAGGCCTGTATGGTAGAGTGGCCAGACAGAAGCCACATCTTAGTAAAAGACACATGGCAGCCCACCTGGAGTTTGCCAAAAGACACCTGAAGGACTCTCAGACCATGAGAAGGAAAATTCTCTGGTCTGATGAGACAAAGATTGAACTCTTTTGTGTGAATGCCAGGCATCACATTTGGAGGAAACCTGGCACCATCCCTACAGTGAAGCATGGTGGTGGCAGCATCATGCTGTGGGGATGTTTTTCAGTGGCAGGAACTGGGAGACTAGTCAGGATAAAGGGAAAGATGACTGCAGCAATGTACAGAGACATCCTGGATGAAAATCTGCTCCAGAGCGCTCTTGACCTCAGACTGGGGTGACGGTTCATCTTTCAGCAGGACAACGACCCTAAGCACACAGCCAAGATATCAAAGGAATGGCTTCAGGACAACTCTGTGAATGTCCTTGAGTGGCCCAGCCAGAGCCCAGACTTGAATCCGATTGAACATCTCTGGAGAGATCTTAAAATGGCTGTGCACCGACGCTTCCCATCCAACCTGATGGAGCTTGAGAGGTGCTGCAAAGAGGAATGGGCGAAACTGGCCAAGGATAGGTGTGCCAAGCTTGTGGCATCATATTCAAAAAGACTTGAGGCTGTAATTGCTGCCAAAGGTGCATCGGCAAAGTATTGAGCAAAGGCTGTGAATACTTATGTACATGGGATTTCTCAGTTTTTTTATTTTTAATAAATTTGCAAAAACCTTACGTAAACTTTTTTTCACGTTGTCATTATGGGGTGTTGTGTTTAGAATTCTGAGGAAAAAAATGAGTTTAATCCATTTTGGAATAAGGCTGTAACGTAACAAAAGGTGGAAAAAGTGATGCGCTGTGAATACTTTCTGGATGCACTGTAATTCAAAAATCAAGCCTGTTTTGTCTAAACACAACCTTGAAACAGTAATACATGCTTTTATAACCTCTCGTCTAGACTACTGCAATGTGGTTCTTTTTGGAATTAGCCAGGCCTCCATTGCTCGCCTACAGGTGGTGCAAAATGCTGCTGCTCAATTTTTAACTGGTACAAGGAAGTATGAGCACGTTACCCCAATTTTGGCTTCCCTTCACTGGCTTCCAGTTAATTTTCGAATCCATTCTAAGATCCTTGTATTTGTTTTTAAATCCTTTAATGGTTGTGCCCCATTTTATCTGTCAGAACTGCTGCACCCTTATGTACCGTCTCGCTCTATCAGGTCAGCAGACCAGATGCTTTTACTTGTTCCTAAGACATCATGAAAACTTAGAGGTGATCAGGCTTTTTCAGTTGCAGTTCCAAAACTCTGGAACGATTTGCTGTTGCACATTAGGTAGGCTCCTTCACTTGCTGTCTTTAAATCTTATTTAAAAAAAAACACTTTTATGCCCTGGCCTTTAACTTAGTATAATATATTGACTATCTGTGTATTTGTTATTATGAATTTCTTCAGCTCTTATGTGTTTCTGTTTCTTTCACCTTTTGGTTATTGTGTGTCTTATATGTTGGGTTTTATTGTACAGCACTTTGGTCAGCCTTGATGTTGTTTTTAAAGTGCTTTATAAATAAATTTTCACTTTGCCCATCTACTGTTTGTAGCGTTTTTGTACGTATGCTTTATTTTACAGAAGTATCTTGTGAGCAGCTGTTAATACTGACTAAAAAAACTAGTCTGTTAAAAAATGTTTGAACAATGAGAAGGAGAAAAACGACATGGTCAAATAATAGGCAAGTGACAACAATAACAACAATTTATTTCTTTTATAGCCCAAAATCACAAAAGAAATGCCTCAATGGGTTTTAACTGGCCCTGTTCTTTGACTGCCCCCAGCCTTGACTCCCTATGAAGATAAGAATAAAATTCCCAAAAATAAACCCTTGTAGGGGAAAAAAATAGAAGAAATCTTGGGAAAAGCAGTTCAGAGAGAGACCCCCTTGTAGGTAGGTTGGGTGTGCAATAGGTGTCAAAAAATGAGGTCAATACAGTACACAAGTGACCTTACCTGATGTCAGAAAAAGAGTCTTCAAAGTCAAAGCACTAACTAAAAATCAAAGTTAAAATGTAGAGGTAGACTCTCTTGCAAGGAGTCTCAAAAAATAAGAGTTTCAGTTTTTATCTAACCTCGGATAATCCAGGAATGCATGAAGTGACCTTGATACAGTGTTCATACAGTTGATGACATTGATTTTGTTCACTCCTGATGCATCATGGGAAACCGTCTCACACAACCCATGGCTAAAACAAAATGGCAGCAAAAACGTTAAAAAAATGGTTGCCTTTTCTGGAAAGCCACTGTTTGTAAAATAAAATACAAAAGTAAATTCCTTCAGTCTGAAAACCACAAGAAAGATGCTAAAACAGAATTTTAGATAGATAGATAGATAGATAGATAGATAGATAGATAGATAGATAGATAGATAGATAGATAGATAGATAGATAGATAGATAGATAGATAGATAGATAGATAGATAGATACTTTATTAATCCCAATGGGAAATTCACATTCTCCAACAGCAGCATACTGATACAATAAATAATATTAAATTAAAGAATGATAATAATGCAGGTGAAAAACAGACAATAACTTTGTATAATGTTAAATGTTAACATTTACTCCCCCGGGTGGAATTGAAGAGTCGCATAGTTTGGGGGAGAAACGATCTCCTCAATCTGTCAGTGGAGCAGGACAGTGACAGCAGTCTGTCGCTGAAGCTGCTCTTCTGTCTGTCTGGAGACTTTTCTTCCTAGTGTTTGAAGGTAGTTCAAAAAACAATGGATGCACGGAATTTCAAAAGTATTTCCTACTAGCCATGAGATGAACTGCTTAGAATGTCTATATAGCATGAGTTAAGGGCCACCTAATAACTAAATATTAAACAAAGCAGTCCTTCCTTATCTGCTCCCTCCTGATATTAATAATGTAATGTTGGACTTGGTAAAGGTCCAAGAATTTTTTGGAATGCAAGAAAGGAAAATTATATGATTCCTTCAAATAGCAGGCAGGAATTCAAGTTTTCTTCTGCATTACATGCGGGATTGATGCACCTTTGTGCAGTCATACTGTTGAAGCTCTAGTCTGGCTCAATAGAAGTATCAGGTACAAACCAGGAACCAGCCCTGGATAATAAGGTGCCAGTCCATCACATGGCCCACTTAAATGCACATTTTACTAACTTGAATAGATTTTATGAAAATGACCGAGCGATGAAGGTAGTTGAGAACAAGCTAATGTCCAAACCAAAGATCAGGTTGATCAGACAATGGAACAAAATTACTAACCAAAACTCAAAGACCAAAAATCAGAGGATATTTCTAAACCAGGAAGACAGTAAAGAAGAGTTTTGCTCACACCATATTGTTTGTTAGTCAACAGTGGAACTATAGGCATGGTAACACTTGATGACTTTGCTCTGTATTGGCAGCACCCACAGCAAAACAAAGATTGTGTCATTCTACAATGTTAAATATTTATTATAATTATCATTATTATCATAAAAGAAAAAATAAATGTAATTTGTTAGAATCCTTGTGTTCCAAAACCTCAGATTAGATGCAAACGTTTTCAATATTTATTCAGGGGAACCCACAAAAATGTAATAAAAACTGCTAAGGATAACACACACCGTGCCAATGTAAACTCAACAGTTAACTTAACCTACATGACTTTGAAGATGCTGGGCAAAAACAGGACTACCTGGAGGAAAGCCCAGATAAACACGTTAAGAACATGCCAGCTCTACACAGGCCATGACTCTGAGCGTGAGTCAAACACAGAATACTGAATGTTTGGGATAGCACTACTTACCACTGTGCCATCAAGCTGCCTAATCTTTTCACTTTTAAGATAACATATTAAAAACATAACATATATATTATTTTAAGGTTACTGAGTGGTACAAAATAGGAATGAAGAGAAACAACATTACAGTTCCTACTTATGTAGAATGTCCGTTTCAGCTCTGAGCACTAGGCAATTATCAGCTTATTGTCTTTTCTTTGACATGTTTTTGTTTTCTTTAGTACGGAAAAGTAAACTCTGTACTGTGAACATTAATGTAGACATCTGGCACTCAGGTGGTTCTATAGACACAATAAACAGGTTTGAGTATATGATTTGCAGGTGTGTCAAGAATGAAGGAGAGTTTTGATTGTATTGTATGCATATAAAATATGATGAACAATAAGCTTGTGATGGAGTCAGCGAATCATGTTATCCATGTTCCTATGCACCAAACTCTAAATGCTCCTGAAATAGAAGGGAGAATAGTTGTGTAAACATAAAGTGCTCAGTTTTATGAGGCCAACTTGAAAACATGATCATCTGTTGCATGTGGAAGGAAAATTATAATATCACAGAAAACCCATACCTGAACAAAACAAATCTGCTAACTACACACAATATTCATACACAGCCGCTTGGAACACTGAGGCAGCAGAATTATCCAAAGCAACCCATGAAGTAGAGTATATGAAGCATATGTACGTAATGTAATGTCTGTGGTAACCCCTAATGGGAGCAGCCAGAAGAAGAAGATGTACATAGTATATTGTATATCCATATATTTATATGTATGTATTGTGATGGGGTGGATAATATACTGAGCTAAGACATCCACCACCTTATAAAAGTAAACCCCCTAGGAAACTGGGATCTGTTTTATTGAGTTGCATTCAAGGCACTAAGTAAAAATTTTAGTTCAAACCAGTAAGTCTCCTTTTCCAATGACTTAGTAGACTTTTGTAAGAGCCATATCCTAGTTACATAAGATTCATAAATGTTTTACTAAATGACAATGCATAATCAATGGGAGGTTCCCATAACCCCCATAAGTAGAATTGAATTGGTATATTCCATCTATTTCTAACTGCCCTGACTAAACATTACTCTCAGTTAGTGATCATCCTTGCCATGTATAAGGTGTAGAGGGCACATGGTTTTAAACCATGCCTCTTGTGCCTTTCATGCCTTTTGAGCATTGTGTACCTTGTGTGCGTGTTTTGTGTGCTAAGAAACATGTAAGACAAATCACTTAATTGTAAGTGCTGCGCCGTACGTTTAAAGCGTACAGAAGGAGAAGTTAAGAATCTTTACGTATAGAAACAACTTAAGTTTTACAAGAAAAATAAAGTTTAGAGAAGATACATTTTTCCTTTTTTTTTTGCCTTTTATTCTACATATGTAACAACTTTTTTTCTTTATTCTTGTGTGGATTATTTGCTCTGACTTTTCACTAAATATTTTTAAAACAAACTTTTGGACTTAGAGATTATTTTCCACATGAGTTTTACCCGTGCTTGATCTCGCCTTATACTCCGGCGGCTACGGCCTCCTTATTTATATAAATAAAGTTGTGAAAAGCTAGTCCAATCAAAAAATAAGGTCTGTAAGAGTAGAAACAGATAGGGCCCGTTTGAAAGCTAATGCCTTTGGCAATATCTAGCAGGGTTCCTCCTCAAATGAGCCCTTTCTTACTTCCTTTTACATGGCTCTGTGATTAGGTGACTGGAAGTGATGCTTCTTTTTTTGCAAGACCTTAGAAGACATATTTTCATTCCTTTCCCCTCCATGGATCTTCTTTGGTGGACTTCCTTGTTCCTCTCTTGAAATGAAAGCAGAAGTACTTTACTTGAGCTCCCATCTCAGACTACATGCAAAGGTACAGCAAACTGTGAAATATAAACATTGTACCATATACTTATATATATTTTATATATAGTATAATGTATACTGTATATATACTGCATATACTGTATGTATGTGTGTATATAATAACAATGTCATAAGTAATTAGAAATAAAACACCATTATTCAAAAGCTTCACATACAATCTGACCTCAGAGCTGTGCCAATCTACTTAGTGTCCTTCTGCCAGTGCCAGAACAACTGACAGCAAACAACACGCATACAGCATGCCAAAACTGTGCAACCTTTCTAACACGATCACAGACAGGAGACACAAGGGATAAGACATATTTCAGTTAAATTGATTATGCAGACAGAAGGGAAAGCAGTGGGAAATGTAGTGCACCCTTTTATCACCCCTACTAAAAAAAACATACAATGATTTCATTTCTGTGGGTTCTAGAAATTCACTACAATGACCACTGTACAGTGCTTTTTTTTTTTTTTTAAGAGTGAAGCTTGTACAAATGTATTGCCATATTCACAAATGAGACTAAAACGTGTCATTGACAAAGAACAGTCTGGGCTCACATCCACTTAAACTACTGAACAGAGCACTGAACAAATTGTTCTCAAAAATAGAAGAGCAACTGTCAGTGCAGTTGTGGATTAATTATAGTTTTGCTTTGGTAGCTGCTGTGTATATTTGGCTTGGCACCTAGCTGATTTTTCTTATTTTTTTACTGTTAGCATGCAAAACTTTGTAAAATGCCTGACCATTTCTTTACAGTACCTTTTGAAAGGTAGATGCCCTGTTTAAACAAAATTTGTATTTGTGCTCATGATGTGATTTCTATTACATTGGAGATATGTTTTGATTTTACATCACACACATACTGTATACACATGCCAAGTCAGAAGTTTTCTTTTTTTTCATATTTTCTTGTTTAATAATCATTCCAGTGTGTTTCCAGACCAAAGTGTGTGCATATTTATTCATTTATTTATTTATTCGCTAATCTACCTATTTATGTATTTATTTACTTAACATCTGTAAAAAGCCAAATTTCCCCTTGGAGACAAAAAAGTTATATCTATCTATCTATCTATCTATCTATCTATCTATCTATCTATCTATCTATCTATCTATCTATCTATCTATCTATCTATCTATCTATCTATCTATCTATCTATCTAGCATATATAGTATATGTTTATAGATATGGTGTATATATTGTTGATATCTTGTGTGCACAGAATTTCAGTGAGCTACTCACAGAGAACAGTGCACTTCTTGTACTAACCTTCCAGCTGTTTTAAAACTCTTTGCCTACGTAAATGTCTTTAGTAAATTCACTGGTCAATATCAATGCCTGTCAGGCTGTCCTCTTTGATTTGCTTGTACTTTCCACACACTTCAGCACAAAGAGTAGAGTGCCGACAGGAAGGCAGAGTATCTGTAAATTGAGTTATTCTGCTTTCACAAATAAGCCTATGTTGTCCTCCGCACAAAGTTTTTGTCTTGCTAAACAGGGGTGCCTTTAGAACCCCATAGAAAATGTCACTCGAGCTTTTCTCTTTCACATTTCACACTGAGCTCCTTTCAGAGGTTTACATGAATTCTCCTCTTATGCCAAACATTTTATATAAATTAGAATGCCAGGACTACCACATAATTATACCCTAATGCATTTTTACTGCTAGTTTTGACTCAACTAACTTTTGGGTCTTGTCAGTTGAAAGTTACCTTTCTTCTTCTAGTATATAATTTGAAAAGTCCTCAGCAGACCCGGTAAGCCATTAAACAGAGTTTTTTTGCAGAGATGTGTCAGTCCTCACAAGGCATCAGTAGTGTTAGATTAATGAACTGCATTACTAACTTAATGGTTTAGGTTTTAAAGGAGCAACATAGCCATTTTAAAATTCTATGCAACTGTTGCATTAATAGCTAGATGTCAGGAACAGTATTACCTATAATGGGCAAAACTGAAAAATGGAAGAGCTGAAACACATAGCTGCCAGTCATAGAGCATATATAAACAAAATCTGCAGGTATTTCCTTTAATTGAAAATTGTAAGGATATACAAAAGGAATGGCCCAAGCCTGATTTTTCTGAAGAATAAATTAAGGTAATTATCTTAAAAGGCAAGTTTTGACATTACAAGCAATGTGCACACTAAATCAAATATATTGATATGGATAACTAGCACTAGCTCTAGTAGCAATGGAACTGACAATTTAACTCACACAACCCCTTTATTTTTATAGCACCATTATGCAGTGGATGTCATCCCTTGGTGTTTATCCTGTTAGAATTGAGGCCTGGTAGAATCATGTATGTATAAATATATATATATATATATATATATATATATATATATATATATATATATATATATATATATATATATATATATATATATAAAATTGCCATAGAGGTAGGTTAGTTAGGTGGCACAGTGAGTCAATGATAGGGCCTAATCTGTCCCCCTTATATGCAGTCCAACACCACAGCCACTATGGTTATGAGTATGGATTTATTTTTAATAGTTTTGTGCTACATACATATTCATGATAGATAAATATAAGGGATAATCTGCAAGTTGAATTGAGACAACTGACACTTTCAAAAATTACTTTTCTTAGAGTACTGCATAAAGAAAGAAGGTAAACTTGTGCAAAATGACCATAAAGGGTAAAAGTAATTTTTTCTTAAATATTTATATAATCCATATAATCAGGTTATCTAATGAAAACTAAACCAGATGAGGTTTATCAGCGGTAAAATGCAAATCAATTTCAATTCGTTATTAAACAAAATGACATTAGATGAGGCTTCATTCCTTTTGTTTATCATGCATCTTCAATAATAAGCACCTGCCTTTCATCGGATTGGAAGACCCACATGTCACACTGTTGCAGCTCATTTGTTCACTAAAGACAAATCTGCATCAGCACGTCATTCTTTCTGTACAACACTCATTTATAAATCAAATAGTCAATGAATGATTGAATTAAAGCACAAGGCAGTAGCCAGTCACAGTTCCTGCTCGTTGTACCTTCTTTATAAAATTCAGTTATGGCTATTATGAATTACTTGAAATTGAACTGAATTTTATATTTATTTGGATTAACTAGAATGAACTACAATAATTTACTTGGAAAAAGAAAACTTTGCTATTTTTACGGTCTTCATACTTGATGTATTGATCAAAAAAGTAAAAATAGTACACATTTTGTTAGTCTTCAATTTTTATTTATTAAGTTATGTAGTTTTCATTGAACAGAATATATATTATTTATAATTGAATTTCAGGTGTACAAGGCTTATAAGACAAATAGGTCTTAGGTAAAGTTTTTGTTTGTTTGTTTTTTTTTTTAAATGTACCTTTAGTCATTAGATGGTAGACTGGCCTTATGATGGACTGGCACTCCATTCCATCCTGTGTTGCCAAAGCAGACACTTTCTCCCTTCTCTCCTGAATGGGTGTGGTGGGTTTGAGACTAGTATCTTACAGTATATTATGTTATGCTTGTGAACTGTTTTTAATGTTGCTTGATGCTGCTCCTTGCATCATTTTTATACATGTGTTACAGTACTACTACCGTTACATTTCCCTCATAGAAAAATAATGTTCCCATTGATATTCTTACTGAAATTGAAGTAGGTTAATCTATTTATCATTATACTTTTAAAGCTCCTTTCATTATAACCAACAAATTAAAAAGAATTCAAAAGAATGGAAAATGGTGGGAATTTCGGCAAATGAAATAATTATAATGTAAAGTAGATCAAGACAGAATGCCACATTAAGAATCACTGAGCAAACCCTATACATTTGCTGCCATCAATTCTGAATTTTAAATAACACTATGGATGATAGAATCAAACTGAAATGAAACTCATTTAAAATCTGCCATTATATACTGTATGTGAAATGCAGTAAATGTTGCACTCATTCTTAAAGGTCATTAATAAAAGAAACCTCACTATTGACACAGTATTAAAAAAACTATAAGAAATTAATTTGTTGAAATAGGATACAATAACTTTTGCAAAACTATTGACATTTCATGAATTGTTTTTTATTCTGAACTATATGAACAATTGTGTGACAAGATTGTGCAGGAAAATGGATGGATGTGTTTGCCCTGTTCTTTATATTTTCCCTTTTATTTTATTTGTTGCTTTTTTATTGTGTTCCTGATACATTTTGGTGTTTCTTCTTTAACAGATGGGAAACTTCATGTACTTTATACATGGAACAGCTTAGCTATTAGCTAAAGAAACGGGCTTGATGGACTGAATGAGCTCCTCTCATTTGTCAGATGTTCTTATGTATGCAGTGGACATTGTAGTCTCATTGTTGCTCTTAAATAAAGGCCATAAAAATATATCTTAAGATATATCAAAATGCATAGAATTGTTAAAATTTCAGAAAAGGAATGTAATTTTTTCATTCAAAAAATACACTCTAGTTCAATGGGACATTCATTGTTCATTGTTCAAAATATATATAATCTGAAATTGTCTAAAATGTAGCCAGGGCAAAATCCAACCTGTGAGCGGTGTCACCAAACGCCTCCATTGCTAAGTCACATCCTCTGTGAATATTCTAGAATAACTCCTAACACCTAAACTGAAATAAATATCTGGAGTAATACCAGATGGGATATAAAGATATGTTTGCTAAACTGTTTCTAATATCCTGTGTTACACTAAATGCGCAAAGACTTATTTTGATTAATTAGGAGATAAACCATTTATAACTTAATTGGAAAATGATTATCTGTATTATTATGTCAGATTGTTAAAAAAATGTAATTCATGCTCTGAGGATTTGTTCAGAATTGTTTTTGTCAGAATTTGAGAAGAACTCGGTAATATAGTTGTAAAAAAGCACACCAGTGCTGCCCACTTATATCGTATTTGCCGTTGTCTCTCGTGGAAAGGCGACATTTTAGACGGGGCTCTGCAATCATACAGCTCTATTTGATGTGTGGGGTTTTATTGCTAATTTTCAAAGAGTGCGTTTAAAACAAACTACTGTACTTGATACGTTATTTTTACTTGGTGGGTTTGTGTTTTCTTATTATGTTTTGCTTCTTAAATTGAAACAAAGGAATTCTAAAGAATGTTTCATTAATTACATATTAAGCATTCCTTAGTTCCTTCACTTTTGATCAGTAGTTCACAGAAGATGTTGCCTGTTTCTAGATCTCTAAAGTATAACTGTTAACTCGCACTAATACAGTAAGTGCGTTCATCCATTTGCTGAATGTGTGTTTTCATGTATGTACGCTCACACACGCTATTGTACTTACAGTTCTGGGCTCATTTGTGTTAAACATAGCTAACTGCCAAATAAGTAAAAGTTTGTGCTGATCTGACCTACTTAACTTAAGCTTCCCTCTGTAAGATGTTTCCATAAATAAACATATTTAATCTTCTTACTTGCCACACAGATGAATTCCTGGCTTCATTTCCTAAAGTTAGTAAAATGTTTACTGTGGAATTAGCCTGGTATATGCTTTTATTTTTAGGTCTTTTTTATTCTTTTTGTAGCCACACTAATAGGCATTCTATTGGCATATAAGTTCTTGTCAGAGTGTTGAAGTAGAAGTTACCTGACAACTTGAACATTTATTATTGATCATTGTATAACTGGAGAACAGCCTGAGAGTGATTTCTGGTTTCAGAATTGTTCGGTAGCATTCCCTGTGTAAGTTTTCGCACATTACACCTTTGTTTCCCTGCAGGCAACAAAGTTTTGATGTTTTTGAATGCCGATTTGGTATTGTTAACTTTAAACATCAAATAAAGTTATCAAAGGATATTTAGCATAAGTTGTCTAATGTTCAGGGGAGTAAGTTTATAAAGAGAAGTAAGTCATGTTTAACTTTCAGAGTAAATTGTTTTAGAAATAGAAATTGTCTGGTCGTAGTTTCACTGACACACCATATGGTGCCAAGCTAATCTTGTTCTCCCTGCTGTTCCAGGGGGTAACTCCTTTAATTAGATCAGATTAGGAGGGGCCCAGGGCTTCTGCGGACCCAGCCTTCTGGTTGCTAATGCCAGGAACAGGGACCTTGCTTTATTCGATCTGTGGCAATGTATTGGTCTCTGAGGATTTCTCAGGATAGATTGCTTGTGACTGTGAAAGTAATGAGATGTGAGTTTAATGATGAAGCCTGGACTCTTTAGAATGGAAGGGCCAAGCGCACCTGCTGTACTTATAGAATGCAGAATAAAGCAGTAAGACTTGCTGGACCTGTAAATCTTGCTGATTAAATACTATACCTCTTTAGTCCCTCTGATAAACTGGACTATTCATATCATTTGCTATAGTAAAAAAAAAAAAAAATCAATAGATGGGAGGAAGCAGTTTGGCTGTTTTGCAATGTGTTCATAGTACAAAAAATAAAGCTGTGACAGAGCAAGTATAATTTATTATATATAGCAAATGAATTTAACTCTTCCAAGTCCTGAGAGTAACACTTTGTTAAGGATGCAATAATGCTTGCTTATAAATGTGTGTATTAATGCATAGTATGTTTAAAATATTTTTAAGAAGTAAAATCAAAACTAACATTACTGATAATATGATAAATATAAATATAAATTGATACACAGGAACACCTTCAAGGCAGTTACAGTATCAACAGTGGCCTTTTGTAGATTCATCTCTGCAGGTGATGAGAACCGTTACAGTGTGATTCTTACTGGTTTTTCTTTGTAATCTTGCTAAATTCTCTGTCAGAAATGGTGTAACTTACTGGTGTGTGCAATCTTCTTATCTTCTTTTTGGATTCAAGTGGACACCTATTTTTTTTTTTGTTTTTGCTAGTGAGAGAAAGTCAGCATATCTTTCATCTTGAGCTTCATGTCTTTATGATGTGGAACAAAAAAAAATTTCATCTCTGGTTTTAAAGCCAAATTTAACAATTACAGGAACACACAGATGGGTCAGTATGTCTATACGTGATCATTTATTTTTATGATTTAGAATAGATCAACTTAAGACATCTGTTGTTCTGTCTTGTAAAGTGCTGAAGCAGATCACTTGATTACATCACTTATAACATTCCCAAAGGGGCGAACAGAGTCTGTTGGTCATCATGTGTAGCCTGTCTTCATTTTCAACTTCTTCAATAAGCTCAGTGCAGTTTATAAAAGCAACAGCTATAAAGAGAGATCAAATCTATGCTCAGGACGAATTATTATTTAATTTACGTGTCAAAATACAAAACAGGGTGCAGTTTTTCAAAGCAAGCCATGACAGCCTCATTAACTGCTTCCTTATGTGTGTTGTGGGTTATCACATGCTCACTCCCCATATTCACTTCTCCACAAAATTTAATACAGAAAGTCAGAGTTGACAAATTTATGGTCTTCGTACTCCTAAGAGTCTGATTAAGTTATCTTCATCTCCATCTCTCTTTATGTTCTTTTTGCAGTCAATGGGAGGGAGAAAGAGGAGGCTCTCTTTGCATGTTTAACCAAGGAAGAGATCATTGCTGTGTGTTAAGGTACTGTAAGCACTTTTCAAAATGATATACTGGGTTTAAATTTCAGTAGTTATACATTTTATACAAAGATGCTTGGAGAATCTTGTCATATTGCTGTGTAGTGTCTAGCAGGCAGCATTCATTTTATGAAGGGACCAGGTTTAATAATGGGTAATGCGCTATGGAAAAGTTCTTCCAGTTTTAGTGGTGCATCAAAGTAACAACACTGAAAAAAATAATAACCGGTCACACACATGTGCATGGGAGGCAGCTAAACGGGTTGAATGAGGGTAATTCCGAGCCAGACCGAGACGTAGGCCTGACTCCTTTTCTTGCTTTTCTACTATTATACTATTGTGAATTTCCCCTTGGGATTAATAAAGTATCTATCTATCTATCTATCTATCTATCTATCTATCTATCTATCTATCTATCTATCTATCTATCTATCTATCTATCTATCTATCTATCTATCTATCTATCTATCTATCTATCTATCTACTGACCGTTCACAGAAAATCCCGCTTGGTCCTGATGACATCAAGTCTGCTTCTGATCCCCATTGACATCATTTCCGGGTCCGAGCCTATGGATGAAGACCCTTCTGGATCCGGCCCCTCTGATGTCATTTCTGGGCCCAAGCCTATGGAGGAAGACCCTTCCGGTTCCAACCCCCCTGATTGGCTTTTAAAAGCCGAAACTTTTCTCCTATCCCCGTAGTTCTGCTTTGGACTCTGAATCGTGCATATCAATGCTATCATTTTGCAAATTTTGCAGCCAGGAAATAATATACAGGTGGCTGCCCCAAACCTTGCTATGGCTCTTGGTCGAGTTTGTGACACACCATAACAAATAACAACTATTTTGACAAAGAAAAAGTCATATTCATTTCTTAATAAACAACTGTTCACAACTTACAATAGGCAGTGGTAGGAGCCCGAATGAACGTTGTTGATGAGGTCAGGATGCTCTCTGTCTTTGTTAGATGAGATCCTGTTGGTTTTCTGGCTATTGCCAGTGTCTCTGGGGTTCAGCGGAGGTGAGTCTGTCGATACCAGGGTGTGGTAGCACTTTTTTAGAACTTTAAGGTAATACTGTTTTAGTGCAAAAACCCAATCAATGTTTAACAGAGAGCTTTGAGTTTAAAAAAACAGAAAATTGACTTTATTAATGACTCATACTGACTAATACAGCATACTAATACAAACAAAAACAGCAATAATTATCAGTAATATAAGTAATAAAACATAATAAGAAATTTTTATAAAATATATATGGTACACAAAGGAATAATATTTTATAAGAAGGTTATATGGGTACAAAATTTTCTGTATGCACAGATCACAGTGATGTGATGCATATTAATAGACCTTCATGGCTGGCTATATTGTGTATTAAAAGTTTACAATAAGTAACTGAAAATGCAATAAAATAAAATTCTATGGTTGTATTTTTGACTGTTTTAAATGCTTAAAGAATGATTTGTTTTACTCTGTGTGTGTCTGAACCATAAAGTTAGCTGTTCTATTCAACAGTCAAGCAAGAGGCAGGCTCTATAATGTGCCATTCAAAATGGTCAATGGTATGATGTGCACAGATAAGGCTCCCATGGGGGTGGTGAGGGGGGCAGCTACAGTTGACTTTTCATTCTCTTTATAATTAAGAATTAAAGTGTAACGTGACAATGACTAGCTCATTCATAATCTGCATCCAAGTTTCTGAAATCTAAAAGAAAAAAATACTATGCATTTTATACAGACTGGAATTCTTCATTTAAGCACTTATTAGTGCAGCGTTTCTCAACCTTTAAGTAAATGTTTAGTTTTCATAGCACTTTTAATTGCGCCCCCCCCAATGTTTTTTTGAAAGGAGCCCATACTAATTTGTTCTTTTTTAATTAATGATATATCATAGATGCATACTGTATTATACCTACTTAACTTTTATCAACATTTATCTAACTCTATATTTATTTTTCTAGTATCAGAATGAAGTTTAAGTTCATTTGTTTTGGTTTCAATAGATGTATTTTTCATATTTTTGATTCTTGTTTTCTTTTTTTTACATCTTCCCGCCCCCCTTTTTGTTACTTCGCGCCCACCCCACAGATTGAGTACCACTGTATTAGTGAATCAGCATAAACAAATTTAGGATTTTTTTTTTTTTGCTTCAGACTTTTCAATGCAATATTAAGTAACATAACTCATGAAAGTGGAAAGGTACCTGAAACTCAAAGAAGAAGGAACATGTGTCACTGCCTCCACAGTCCATGCATATTAGTAGTTATTCTGGTTAATATGGCAGGCACTCACTCTTACATTATAACTTTTCTGAATATTATTTGTGTAATAAAATCCCTTATTTGAACCTTGGGCTGTTTTGGATAATATTGTGTCTGAGGTTTGGGGCCCAGTGGCATCCACTTGTGGTCACAGTGCACATGTATTTGTGCCAGTGCTTCCCATCATGTAGCATTTCTAACTGAAATACACATATATTTTAGAGATGTAATGTGCTTAAAATATTAAAAGGTCAGGCAGCGAGAATCCCTTCAAAATTCTTCCATTAACCTATTCCTTCCATGGAGTAATGTTTGGCTCAGGAAAAAAATCTGGATGGGGTGTCAGTCAATTAACTGGGCATACTGACACAAATAAATGCTCACTGTGACCACAAAGGGGCACCACTGAGCACCAAACCATAGACACAGCATTGTCTAACACTGTCCTGGGTTCAAATTAAGGATTTTATTACACAAATAAATCACCAAATATGCAAAAGCAAACAAACCACAATTACTCTCCTTCCACTCCTTCTGTTTAGTGGTGTTGCCTGCTGCCTCCTGACTCTGGCTCATTCAACTGAGGCAGTAAGCACCCTTTAAGCTGAACCTGGGAGTGCTTCCAGGGCCATAGTGTGTCCTCTTTGAAGCACTTCAAAAACCAGGGAAGGTCCTCCTCCGACAGCACCCACTAATGACACCCAAGAAACCTGACAGGGGTGCACTTCCGGACTCCTATTCCCCTGCAGGTGTCCAAATTGGGACACCTCGGGAGGACCACTGCCATCCATCGTATGGGGGATGGAACTGCTCCAAGCCTCTGTTGATCCATCCTTTACATGTCTCAAGCTGGGCAAGAAGCTCTTTCCTCATCAATCTGGCATTCCCTTCTGTCCTCCATACTACTTACAGCACCCATAGTTATTCTTTTTGCAAACAAAACCATGATGATGAAATAATTATCAAGTTGTATTCCATAAGATGTAGTTACTGTGCAAGACTGTATTCAGTGAAACTAATAAACTGTATTTTATTAAATACAGAGTGGAGATCTCTTCCCTTTTTTCACAGTTTGCTATATTGCAGCCTTGTGCTAAAATAAATAATTTTTTTTCCTCACATCAAGCAACATTCAGTACTCTAGAATGACCCAGAACACTTTTTGAATCCACCATGTATGTGCTGAAATATACTGTGTATAATGGGTTGGTTTTTAACGTCAGCCATTTTGTATCAAGTAGATATGGCTAGTTTCCCTATGATCAATAGATCAATAAATATTTACTACAGGGAAAACACAATTATTAAAACTGGCTCTCCATTTTCACCTTATTTGCTTTTTAGTCCTAAGTCACTGTCTTTGAAATTCTTTTAATATTTGATTTAATTTTGAATTGATTTCTCAGCAGATAAGAGTTTCTGTGAGAGTTTTATCAGTATAGCATAACATAACATGAAACGTGCAATAGAAATGAAACACAACTAAGATCTAATAGGATTTGTAAAGCACAATTATATAGTAAACTAGCTGTCCCCCACAGCTCCGCCCGCATAGTAGTGAAACAGGACAAACTGTAAAGATCAATAAATAAACAGGTATCACTAGATAAGCAGAGGCAAGGTTCACTCCAAAAACATGTCGACAGGTAGAGCAAGTCGAACGTAGGCTGGCGCTTGAATGAAGAGGGCCCTGCCTGGCTCCCCACTCCTGACGTCACGCTTCCCCCTCCCCTCGGCCCACAGTCTCTGTCTCAGATTAGTGTGAATAAATCACTCCTGCAAGCGAACTATGATTCTTAGCACAATGAGAAAAGTCAAAAAATCAACCGGAATGTTCAAGCAAATTATAGAAAAAACCTGACCTAAATCTGTTAAGTAGTTCTCTCATGAAAAGCGGACAGACACACAGACAGCCATTGGATTTTATATATGGTGGAGATTAGCATTGTGCTCCTAAATATAATAGTTATTTTTAACCAGTTTCTTTTTTTGTAATGTTTTGAATTAAAAATAGTCTTGAATCCTTTATTGATTGACAAAGCTTTACTTTACATGAATACTTTTAGTTATTTACTGTAGGTCATAATTAAGGGAAAAAAACTTCAGTTTGTTTTCTACCATCATGTAACTTTTAAACTAATCACTGGATACACTAAATATGAATTCATAAATCAATTTCAATCCTATTATTTCATTTTAATAATATTGATAATCACTGCCTTTTGTTATTGTTTTTGCTTTTCTTTTCTGTTTAATTTTTGTTCATCTATTTATATTAGTATCTGTGTAGATCTTTGTGCTTTTTCTAGTTTATACTCTTTTTACTTTCATGACCCACACAAATTACCGTAGGTTGTTTGTACTTGGAAACTATGTGCCTTAATTGCCAACTTTCACACATATCTCATTAATAGAATTATTCCTCATTTTGTAGTCACCTGGAGAAAACACTTGTTATTATTCTGCTCTGGTCGCTTGCTCTATTTTTCAACCAATAAGATGTCATTGAGCTGACAAAGGATGATTCATAATTAGGATACAAAAGAAAATGAGACAGACTAGGTTATTATTAACTGCATATCCATTTTAATCTGTGAATGAATTACTATGTGACTACTAACATAGCCTATGCATGCATTAGCTGAGCTGCAGAAAAGCAAAGGATTACCAAAAGTAAGAGAGCTCCAGGATACAGAGAACAGTCCAGACAAGAGCTAAATATTTATAGAAGAGTCCTCGCTACTGACTGGAGTGCTTCTCCAAGTGCTAGTTTGGGCAAATGCAATCTGTCCCAGAACCCTCTTACAGATACCTGACAGCAGGAGAGGGCTCACACATTGAACAGATGTTGTTCTGCTGTCTATTTTGGACGGCAGGCATCTTGGCTTCACCAAGATTTTCTGACCCATTCATTTGGAATTCAACTGCAAGAGTTTAATGATACTTGTTGCCACCAGACGGAGCTCTAGTCAGGATGGCAGCAACACTTTCAATGGCTTTTCTAAGCTAGGATGCAATTCCAAAATGTCCCTGTATTTCCTGGATTAGGTTTAAACAGCTCTCCCTGTAGAAAGAGAATACAAAGAGTCTGGGGGCAAGTAAGAAAATGCTTCAGTGCTAGACGCATGTTGTTTGTGATGTCAAGCAGCACATGTGATACTCTGGGACAAGATCATTTATAGCAACTCTCAATTTGTTAGGCGTGTCTGCTTTTTATTAGTTTATTTTATTAAGAGATCAAAATATAAACTATAACACAGAGTTCAATCAGAGAAAAAACTCAGTACCATAATACATACAGTTTATTTTTAAAAAAAAATGTATTTCACTTAATCCTCACCCCCTTACTTTCTGTTCAACACCTTTCCTTAGGACCCCCTTTGTATCTGACCAATTCCAAAGCAATATAAGCAGTGGCTCAATAGCAATTAGAAAAAGCATCAGTGATTAAATATACAACCCTGTCTGGTTCTGGGTTCCGATCTGAATTATTTAGAATTTATATATTTGGACCAGAATAAGCCGTTCTTGCACTGTTTTTGTTTGGACCAGTCTATGATATTGTTTCTGGGGATCCAAGATAGCCACTATGTTGTAAAACCACTCCATTGGCATGGGCCCACGCATTTGCATTTTACCTCAGAGTAGTCATTTTCACTTATAGAAATGGCATGTTTAAGACTGCAAGCTCTAGAGCGCTACAAAAATTGACAAACTGCATCAATATAATGTATCTTTTTTCCACTTTTTGGCAAATTTTTGTGTGTGTGTGTGCTCTTGTATGTTTTTTAGACTCTTAGATTAACTTCTTCATCGTCTTAGTATTTTGGTAGAGAGTAGGCAGATTAGTCTCTACAGTGCTACTATGGGGCAGGTGAGCAAAGTAAGCTCTTGCAGATTCTACAACATGATGTCTGTCTTAATCCCTTTCTGTGAAGTTAGTGCCTTTCAGGGATTATTTATACCATATGCTCTTTTCTTTCTGAGTCTCCCTATCACATACTGTAAGGAACTCAATGACTTATTTCACTCAAATTTTGTGCCATCTGGGTTGTTTGTTTAATATTGTTTCTGCTTTTTCTGTTTGTTATTTCTATCTTTGATCATCCACCCATTGCATCTTCCAACTTTAATCATTAATTAGTATTTTCCAAATATTTCAGTCCTGTGGCATTTCAAGTCCCATCTTAGGGTGGCATGGATCGATGTTTCCCATTAAATGTATATGCCAAAATTACTAAAAATAAGAAGCAATCAAGGTATTGTAGATAGTGTTTATTAAAACAAAGCACCACAGAGAGGTGAAAACCTAACAAAGATAAGATATGTGAGATGCTGTTTCTCAAAACTTAGAAAATATGATAAAACATAAGGAAATGTTAACCATAATAAAAGAGTTATTGTTACACGGAATAAAACATAAAGCACAATTAAAAAGCATGAACTGTAAGTGCAAGGCTGATCAATAAAGGTTGGTGCCAAGGACACTAAAATAACTGCTCTCTTTTGCTATGGAGAAAGAAAAAAGAAGCAAACTGAAAACACAAATGTGATAGTTAGGAACACCAGGTCAGGTTAGAAACATCAATGAAAAATATCGACTGAAGATCACTAAAAAATAAAGGATTGATGAAGGTTATGGTAAGGCTTACTAATGGCCGGTACTAAAGCTAAAAGGTGAGAAGATCTGATCAAGAGTTAACGGGTGTAGGTGAAAACTGCACGGAAGACGCTGGCCCTAAATGTCTGTTGCACTGCTGGTAAATAATACAAAACTACTTAATAACCACTTATTTTAAGAAAATATCCAAATAGAACCCAATATAAAATATCTTCTGTTGCTTAATGTGAATTTCCCCTTGGGATTAATAAAGTATCTATCTATCTATCTATCTATCTATCTATCTATCTATCTATCTATCTATCTATCTATCTATCTATCTAATGGATTGCTTCAACATACAGTGGTGTGAAAAACTATTTGCCCCCTTCCTGATTTCTTATTCTTTTGCATGTTTGTCACACAAAATGTTTCTGATCATCAAACACATTTAACCATTAGTCAAATATAACACAAGTAAACACAAAATGCAGTTTGTAAATGGTGGTTTTTATTATTTAGGGAGAAAAAAAAATCCAAACCTATATGGCCCTGTGTGAAAAAGTAATTGCCCCCTGAACCTAATAACTGGTTGGGCCACCCTTAGCAGCAATAACTGCAATTAAGCGTTTGCGATAACTTGCAATGAGTCTTTTACAGCGCTCTGGAGGAATTTTGGCCCACTCATCTTTGCAAAATTGTTGTAATTCAGCTTTATTTGAGGGTTTTCTAGCATTAACCGCCTTTTTAAGGTCATGCCATAGCATCTCAATTGGATTCAGGTCAGGACTTTGACTAGGCCACTCCAAAGTCTTCATTTTGTTTTTCTTCAGCCATTCAGAGGTGGATTTGCTGGTGTGTTTTGGGTCATTGTCCTGTTGCAGCACCCAAGATCGCTTCAGCTTGAGTTGACGAACAGATGGCCGGACATTCTCCTTCAGGATTTTTTGGTAGACAGTAGAATTCATGGTTCCATCTATCACAGCAAGCCTTCCAGGTCCTGAAGCAGCAAAACAACCCCAGACCATCACACTACCACCACCATATTTTACTGTTGGTATGATGTTCTTTTTCTGAAATGCTGTGTTCCTTTTACGCCAGATGTAACGGGACATTTGCCTTCCAAAAAGTTCAACTTTTGACTCATCAGTCCACAAGGTATTTTCCCAAAAGTCTTGCCAATCATTGAGATGTTTCTTAGCAAAATTGAGACGAGCCCTAATGTTCTTTTTGCTTAACAGTGGTTTGCGTCTTGGAAATCTGCCATGCAGGCCGTTTTTGCCCAGTCTCTTTCTTATGGTGGAGTCGTGAACACTGACCTTAATTGAGGCAAGTGAGGCCTGCAGTTCTTTAGACGTTGTCCTGGGGTCTTTTGTGACCTCTCGGATGAGTCGTCTCTGCGCTCTTGGGGTAATTTTGGTCGGCCGGCCACTCCTGGGAAGGTTCACCACTGTTCCATGTTTTTGCCATTTGTGGATAATGGCTCTCACTGTGGTTCGCTGGAGTCCCAAAGCTTTAGAAATGGCTTTATAACCTTTACCAGACTGATAGATCTCAATTACTTCTGTTCTCATTTGTTCCTGAATTTCTTTGGATCTTGGCATGATGTCTAGCTTTTGAGGTGCTTTTGGTCTACTTCTCTGTGTCAGGCAGCTCCTATTTAAGTGATTTCTTGATTGAAACAGGTGTGGCAGTAATCAGGCCTGGGGGTGGCTACGGAAATTGAACTCAGGTGTGATACACCACAGTTAGGTTATTTTTTAACAAGGGGGCAATTACTTTTTCACACAGGGCCATGTAGGTTTGGATTTTTTTTCTCCCTAAATAATAAAAACCATCATTTAAAAACTGCATTTTGTGTTTACTTGTGTTATATTTGACTAATGGTTAAATGTGTTTGATGATCAGAAACATTTTGTGTGACAAACATGCAAAAGAATAAGAAATCAGGAAGGGGGCAAATAGTTTTTCACACCACTGTAACATACTGAAATGTGTAAGATTTCATTTACAGATTCCATTATGGCTTAATTGTTTTTTACAAAAAAAAAGTGTAATACTGTATTTACAAATATCCTTATCTTAACCGTCATTTAAATAGAGCTTTGTATCGGAGAATATTACACTGAATAATGATTACAATTCACTATTGAGAGTTTCAATTGCTAAATATCACTAAATTGCCCAGGCAAACAGTTTTGTACCTCTAGCTAAGTTGCTCACCTTCATCACCCACTGTCAGCCTGATGCGAGTGATTCTTAATAAACACTTTTAAGGATAAAAATCAGCACGAATGAACAGTTTTTAACAATGTAACTATTCTATACATACACATAAGCTAAAGAGTTATTAAAGTGCCCTCTAAACATTGTCAGTACTTATTATTTTCAACCAGTATGCATCATTTATGTTATCTTTATTTCTTCTTTCACTTTTTCCTCTTTGTTAACTGTAAGAAAACAACCAAGTATACAATAAAGTAACTTGGTGCTACTTATAGATGACACTCATTCATTTAGTTTTGAAATTTCTTGCCAGCTTGCAAAGAGGGTAAACAATAGAGATTTGCTTTTTCTCACCGTGCTTACAGTCCCAGTCAAAATTTCCTACGGCTTCAGCAGTGGAGTCTACAATCCACCTGCCTGCTAAATAACAGCTGGACAAGTTTCTCTAAGTTAAGAAGAGGACAATGTACAGTAAATAAAATAGAGGATACTGTCATTCTGTTAAAAATGGTCATTAATGAATAACCGAAGAAGCATATTGTCACATATTACAGCAGGAGATATGTTATTATAATAAATTAGCAACAATGCACCCTTTAAATATAAAATTACAATGGTGCAAATGGTATAACAAAGAAATGTTATTGGTTATTCATCCCAATTACTTTAGAATCACGTTTAACCATTAGTTGTGGTCTTTCTGTATTCAATTTTTTTTTTTCTTTTAACACCATATGCTGTACGTAAGTAAGTATGCCATTTCTATTTTTAATTTTTTTTCCCTTCATTTCCATACGGAAAAATGGATAATGGACAAAAAAACACAGATTGTAATCAGTTGTATCCTGCTATTTCCTGCTACCAGATAATCTGAAAATAGTTATTCTGTTGCATATAAATTGACAACATTCTCTGTTATTGCTTTCATGATTTCTATATTTTGGTTTAACTTTATCTAACATAAGATTTTGTAAATAAATGAAAGCAGCTTGACTTGAGCCTTCTGCAAAGAGCTTGAGCTAAGCTCCATCTTTTATTTCCAGTGTGTCTCCAATGATGTGACTGCTGTTTGATATATAAAGGAGATGCCAAGCGCAAACTTCCAGTAAATGGTGTGGTAAACAAAGGTATGTTTTCCAAAAACCTAACACAGTCTTCCACTTGGGATGGCTCATTTACTTGCCTCAGAAGTAAACTCAGGCTCTGTGTTTTCCCTTCTCCATGTAAGCCAGCGGTTATCAATCTGTGGGGTGCCCCCCTGAAGAAACAAAAAAGGGGGCGTGAATGTTGCCATTTGTGGCGTAGTTTCGCTATTCATAGGGAAATTTTAAACTTGTAGCGGTGTATCGGCAGCAAAAAATATAGGAATAAATTTTATTAGGGTTTCAAAAAAACGTTAGGGGGGGCGCGATTAAAACTGTTATGATAACTCGGGTCGCAAATACTTAAAGGTTGAGAAACGCTGATGTAAGCCATTAACTGAACCCTTCTCCTGACTGGAACTCACTCACACCACTGTCATGAAGCAGCTCGAAACCCCCTATTGGGGTTAGGTTGGTTTTTGCTACAGGGTTACCAAAGTAGAACTCACTGTAATGGCTTGTACTGACCTTTATGCCACTGATCCTTTATTTTTCCTTCAAGACCCATGTGTCTTATGCAGTCCCATTACTTCCTGTTGGTCCCTCTTGTGCTCATGCTCCTCAAGCTAGAGGCAACATACTACCATGTTAGTGAGAGTATCTTGTGGCTCTCTAGCTTCACCCTGTTATCTCTGTTCATGGCTGTGTTGTCTGCCCCCTAATGTCCTGCAGGAAGACAGCATATGTCTACTTAGGTCACCTCTCTCGTTCTTTCTCCATGTCTATTGGTCTGTTGTTATTTCTGCCCTTTAGGCGTCCCTGCTTTCCCATCCTGGCATTTGTCAATGTTCCAGTGTAGTTCTCCTGTCGCACTTTACCCTGTGTTATGACAAATTGGCGGTGTCCTAGCTCCTGACAACAGCACACCTTCTCAATATACCTGTATAGGGCAGCATGGTGGTCCAGAGGTCTCTGCTGCTGCATTGAGAACTTGGGCTCCATTCCCAGGAAGATATTTGCCTGATTGAACTTTGCATCTGATTCCTGTGTGTTTGGGGATTGACTTTGGATTTTCAGCTTTTCTTCCACATTTCAAATACGTGACACTAAAATGTTGAGTAAGGGTGGCTGTGTATGTAAGTGTGTGATGACATGGGTTCTGCTCCATGCTTCCATCTGGCTTCTGGGGAGTTCTCTAACTCGACACTGTCGGTAATGTAACCGGATGAACTGGACAGTGAAGACATCAACAATGAAGCAAGAGGATGGTGCAAAATGTGCAAAGTGCTTTTATTATAAACAACAAAATCAAAATCAAGTTAAAATCCAATTAATAATTCCTTTAAAACAAGGTTAAAAACAATGGCTGGAAGCAGTCCTTTTAAAAACAAAGCCCGTTGCCCCCTTTCTACTGGCGAACTCCCCTGCTTCTCCCATCCAGACTATGCACCAGGGGAGTTGCCCTACCTGCTTCTGACCTTCTCTGCCATCTGCTGGTCTGTTCGCCTTCCGATCCCTGGCTCCAGTGGGCTCCACCAGACCATGACTTGGGCTCCCCAGCGACCAGGGCGCTCACGCTGGGATTTTCACTTCCCAAGTCTCAGACTCCTGCTGCCTCCTCAGCCTTATGCGGCAAGCCAACCTTCTCCCGGTCACTCCTGCTCCACACAAGCGATCAGCTAGAGCGACAACTACTGTTGGCCCCCGGGTGCCGGCCAAACACTGCGCTAGGGCTCACCTCTCTCAGTTGCCTACAAACACCAGTGAGCCTGCTCTCGCTCACACTCTCTTTCTCTCACACTAGCACACGGGCTCCTTCGCTTCCAGCGTTTCTCTTCCTTAACCTCCGTTAACTTTTTCTTTTCCTCTTTTTTTCCTCTCCGCACTCATGCTCCCACTATATATAATGGGGATGTGGTTCAGGTGTGTCGATTAGCAGTTCCCAGCATCAATTACGGATGTGGCCAATTCCTCACCTGTACACTTAAGCGAAGACCATCAACATCACTAAGAACCCAGGAACCACTCCGGCCACACTACTACACCCCCTCTATAAGCCATGAGTGCGGTGATGCCTTTTTGATCTGAGCTGTGGACCCGCTACACCACAAAGTGTTCTGCCATGAAAGGAGTGCAGTGTTGTCCTGGCTTGGTTCCTGCCTTACCAGCTGTGGTTCCTAGTTATCTTACAATGAAAAGAAAAAAAATTATGATAATGGATGGAATATAGTATAAGTAGAAACCCATTTTAATATTGAAGAGTTCACCGACACAGATAACACATCTTTACCAACAACACCACAGAAGGACAGGATGCAAATATAATTAGAGAACAGACAGCTGCTGCATATATGATTGCACATTACTTAATTAGATAAACTCGAAACAATGCATTCCTGTCATGGTTGTTAGTAGGAAACAAACCCGAAAGACCAAAGGCAAAAAAATAACACACTTGCATAAATTTGATTTACTGTATGCTCCATACTGTTCATATCGAATACTATATCACTAATAGTAAAACTGTTAGAAAATACTACATAATGGTGTTGTTTTATAAAAACAAGATTAAATATGATAAAACCATGTGCACTAATAATGCTTAATGACAAATTTTAAAATACTGCTTTTTGCTTATAGAGATGATTAATATTATGTTTTATTACCTGTGGATCTTTTAATGGGTCCTTTAGGTTCAGTTCAATTAATTCTTACATAGTGTTCTTCACTGAGTACAGGCACAGAAGTGCTTACATGCATTTATATATATAATACATCACCAGAATACTCGTATGATATTTATACAGAGTACATGAGCCCTTACAGTATATCTAGTTGAATGAACAATACATTTGTAACCCCCTTGCAACACCCTTCCGTTATCGGTATGCAAGGTCCTGAGCTCTTTTATAATGGTGTCGCCACCTCTATGGTGGGAAGGTACACTATCACCCACCTTCACCCTTATAATCAATAATCAAATCAGTTACTCCAATATATAAACAAAACCTCTCTTTACTAAATTGAAAGTGAACAGTTTTGTTTTTTTTTAAATTGATAATTTACAATATATACACTATACATAAAATACAAGCAGTAACTTATTTATAACCCGATATATATATTTTGGTCCCGACACTATTGGTGAGCTCACCCGGACATATTTCCAGTCAATGAATATTACTCACTCCGTTGGGGGCCCCAAACGTAGCTCGGGTGCGTAGTGGCCAAACAAACAAAACAGAAACTGGCCCCTTCACTTGAGAATTTACTCAAGCCACTTTAAAACAAATAAACAAAAAAAAAACACACCAACCTTGTTTTGTATATTCTTCCTTCTGCTTCTTTCTCAACCACTCTCTTTACTCACTGATCACCATTTCTGCACTTGTGTCCTGCCTGCCGTCTTTCTCTTTATCCAACAACTCTTCTTTTTGTTTTATCCGCTTGCTACATTTAGTCCTTCTTTCTTTCTCTGTCTTGCATCGGCGTTTTGCTTCAACTGCGACTCTCTTTTCTCTTTCTGTCCGTCTTGCTTCAGCGTGCTGCCTCAACTACAACTTTCTCTTTCGTTCTGTCAGTCTTGCTTCGGCGTTTTGCCTGAACAGTCACTCCTTCTCGTTCTTTCTCCGTCTTGCTGCCTAAAACTCTCTTTCTTCTGGTCTCGGCGTTTTGCCTGAAACTTTCTTTCTTCTGGTCTCGGCGTTTTGCCTGAAGCTCTCTTTTCTTTTTCTTTCTCTCTCATCACTCCCGTCTTCTCCTCTTCGTACCGCGACTCTTCCTAACTATCTTACATCTCTTGTTTAACTATCTTACAATGGCGTCTCCCCCCCGACCAATCCGAGGACACCTACATATATATTCAACTTCAATAAACTTTATTTACACAAAACTCACAGTTATATATATTCCTTTTGAAACCTGACCCAGGTTACACATTGACAAAGCCAATATGTTTTGTTAAATGTAATCTCAGCAATGCAAACAGAGATTGCAGCTAACAGACAATCTGCCAGATTGAAAAACAAAAACTCTAATAAATTAAATAAACCTCATGGGGTATACAATTGTGTATAAAAGTTTTCATGACCTAGACCAGCTGGCTATCTTCATCCTTCTAGGCATTTGTCTCATTTCATCTGACTTAACTCCATAACTATAGTATAATATGACATGATCCAAAGAAACGTCAGTAGCCGTTGATTGCCGGGGTTTGTGGTTGCTCTGCTATCTCTTTCCACAGCCAGAAAAAGAAACTTGGTCAAAGTAGCTGTTGTACAAAATTTCACAGCATCCTTCAGAAAAGAAAAGCATAAGAGTAATGGTTCAGTAACAGATACTATCATTTTGCCAAACATTTCTTTATAGAAGACTAACAAACCAACATAATTGGACTTGTAGCAGATAGAGGCTTTGTCCACCTCTTGAACCCTCAGGTACCACTCTGAACACCAGGTAAAAGTATAACAACTCTTTATTTTGTTGTCTTCACGTGCACAAAGCACTCTTCATGCCACACTACTCATATACTACACAATTCTCAAACCAATCCTCCTCGCCCAGACACTTCGCTACCCTACCTCCCAGCTCAGCTCAGTGTCTGGGCTTTCCCACAGTCCTTTTATATGCCCTGACCCGGAAGTGGTTCCTGGCCAAACCCACAAGTCCTTATTCCCTCTGGGTCAGGGTAAACAGTCCTTTCTTCAGCCCTGGGAGCACGTCGTTCCTTCCTGTCATGTGATGATGACGCACTCCCGGGTTATAGGGCACATAAGAGCCCACTAGCCCCCCTACAGCGACTCCCGTTGGCCCCCAAGTTATCCAGCAGGGCTGTGTATATAAACTACAAAGTCCATGAGGCCCTGCTGGAACTCCGGGCACGATTATGCTGTCCGGAGGGCTCCTCCTGGCGGCCTGGGGGTGGTGACCGGAGTCTGTAGCCGGTCGTCCATCACAGACTATAAACTACTTTCCTTTACAGCAGTTCTAAGAGGGGTAAACTAGTGAGTTTCCACCTAGATTTAAATGTGGAGACTGAAGAGGTAAGACTTTACACTAACAGCAAAATCTTTCCACAGAGTCGGAGCCCTTCTAACAACAACAGTTTTATTTATTTTTCAAATTTCATGAACACATCTATCTTGCATCATAATGCATGCTTTAGACTGCAGTCAGTAATAGGTTTTATTAATTCATGGTGCCAAAGACAGTTAAAGAGTCACAAACTAAAAGCTGAACTTAACTGGAAATGAATGTATAGAGAGTGACATGTCACAATTATGTGGTTGCTATTTCACGTTTTCTTGGTATGGCAGATGAAGTTGCCATTTCAAGTATCTTACTTTTTTTATTCTGCATAATTATATATATGAGACATCTCTGAACTGTTTCTTCATTTTACTTTGCTGTTTTGTAAGCAATCAGCATTGTCTTTTCCCTGAACACTAGGATACTAGAAATTACCAAACAAAAACTCTTAACAGAAAAGTTTCCTTTATCAATTATGTTAATTTACATCACACATTTCAATACATTTTAGTTTTCATCAATTGGCTTTAAATAAATGAGATACTCCATAAACACACCTCTGAATTGTAAAGTCCCAAACTACTTTAAAAAATTAAAAGTTCTGGTCATGAAAACTTCTCATATGCAAACTGTTATCACAGAGCAAAGCACAAAATTAAATGCTATATACGAGGGGCATTCAAATATAAACAGGAATTTATGACCTGCACCTCATTTATTGAATACAATGAAATGTCTTACACTCTAGTTTTCTGTGTAGTCTCCTGCCACTGCAATCCACGTGTTCCAGTGCTCAGAAAGCTTCTTAATCCCAGAAGAGTAAGCCCTTTGACTGCATGTTGACCCATTTTTGTACAGCATCAATAAACTTCTCATTTGGCTTGAATTTCTTCACTCCTAAAAATTCCTTAAGTGGACCGAAGACATGATAGTCCCTCTCTGAATGACTTGTACCAATCGTACACTGTAGACTGAGAGAGAGAGACACTCATCCCCAAGCTGATTTTTAAGTCTGGAGTAAATCTGAGATGGAATGACTCCTTCATTTCAGGTTTAATAATAATCCGCTGCACAACACTACTTTGTACCTCCTGCTCTGACATATTGATTACAACTGACAGAAAGGGGGCAAAGAGCAGATAGCACTACTAACGACAACTTCAAATACTGTATGTATGTGTTTGTCCAATGAGTCATGTCTACTTGGCACTCTTTATAAGAACAGAGCATGAAAATTCCTGTTTATAATTGAACGCCCCTCATATGATCTCATTTTCAAATCCAAAATGTGCTGGTACAAATGAAGTCAGGGTGTCCTAGTTTAAAAGGAAGGCAGTTTCAAGCACTTTTTTGTTCTTTTCCCTTACAAAACCTTCATTTTTGTACAATTACACAGACAGGAATAAGTATGTGAACCCTTTGGAAATAACTGCAATTGTGTATAAATTTGTCCTAAAATAGGGTCTGATCTTCATCTAAGTTACAATAATGAATAAACAATCTTTGTTAACTAATAACACACACATCACTGTAAGCATTCATACTGTAGGTTGTCCTCCGGGTGCTCCGGTTTCCTCCCACAGTCCAAAGACATGCAGGTTAGGTGCATTGGTGATCGTAAATTGTCCCTAGTGTGTGCTTGGTGTGTGTGTGTGTGTGTGTGTTGCCCTGTGGTGGGCTGGCGCCCTGCCCAGGGATTTGTTCCTGCCTTGCACCCAGTGCTGGCTGGGATTGGCTCCAGCAGACCCCTGTGACCCTGTGTTAGGATATAGCGGGTTGGACACTGACTGACTGACTGATACTGTAGGTTGGAAAAAGTATGTGAACCTCTAGGATAGATGACTTCAACAAAAGCTAACTGGTGCTAGGAGTTGGCAAACCTGGAGTACAATCAATAAGATGAAACTGAGGGTATGGTTTAGAGCTTCTTCGACCGATAAAAAGGCCTCAAGCATTTTGAGTTTACTATTCACAAGAAGCATCTGCTGATACAAAAAAAAAGAGTTCGTAGAAGATCTATGATCAAGAATTATTGATTTTAATACAGCTGGAAAGGGTTACAAAGTAATTTCAAAATGTTTAGATTGTCATGGAGTTAATTTAGTTCTGTGCCTACCCTTCTTAGAAGTGACTCGAAAAGTCACAATGCAAAAGGCTCAATGAGATTAAATAGGCTTGAAGGAATCATTGGAACAGGTTAACATCTCTGTTGATGAGTCTACTATACCCAAAACAAGGACACCAAGAAGGAAGTTGCTCCTCCCCAAAAAATCATCTGTTCGTTTCATGCCAGACATTTGCCAAAGACCATCTTGACATTCCACACCACTAGTGGGAAAATGTTTGGTGGGCATATGAAGCTAAGTTTAAACTGTTTGAGAAAAATATGCAGCAGTATATATGGTGTTAAAGGGGCACTACATTCCAATGGTAAACGTACAGTGGAGGGAGCATCATGATTTGCTGATTTGCCACCCCAGGGCTTAGATAGCTTGCCATAATCAAGGGGCAAATGAATTCCCAGGTTTTTCAAGATATCCTACAGCATAATCTCCACCAGCTGAAGCTTGATAGAAGTTCGGTATTGCAGCAGAATAATAACCCTAAATATAAAGTAAAACTACTACAGAATGGCTTCAAAATAAAGAAAATCCATCTTTTGGAGTGGTCCAGTCACAGCCAAGATAGTGATGCCCAAGAGAGCCATTCACACTAGACACCCTAAGACAATGGCTGAGCTGAAGCAATTTGGTAAGGAAGAATGGTCCAGAATTCCCCCTGAACATTGTGCAGGTCTGATCTACAGCTATCAGAAGTGCTTGTTTGAGATTATTTACTGCCAAACAGGCTTCACCCAATTATTAAATCCAAACGTTCACTGAACTATTTCCAATTATTAAATCCAAAGGTTCATTTAACTATTTCCAATTATTACATCCAAACGTTCACTTAACTATTTCCAATTATTACATCCAAATGTTCACTTAACTATTTCCACAGCACTTTATGAATATATCATGGTTGTGTTCAATAAAAACATTATGTGTTTTTAAATATTGTGTTTGTCTATACTTGTGACCACATTTTATGACAATTTAATGCAGAAAACAATAATTACAAAAAGGTTCCCATATATGTTTTATCACTATAAAATGATCTCAGGGTTTGCAGCTAATGTAGATGTTCACTAGGGGTATCTGCTCATTCACAAATGTATGGTTGAAGAAGTTGTTGTAGATCTTGTAAAGAAGAAGACGGCACCCAACTTTTAATGACTTCCATCCATGATTGCATGCATACACATCTCACAGCAAAAGGAACATGCCATTATTATTATTTATTTTTTTTGTTGGTTTGGAATATTTTCTTTCATGAGTCATCTGAATCTGTATGTGCACCAAGGGTCTTAAGAATGGCATTAAGAGGTACTACACAATTGACGCAAAAGATTTTTCATATTCACAAAAACAGTGCTTCCAATTGATTTTGTGAAATAGCACAATAATCACTTCAGTAGTCATGAAATCATTGCTTCTTTCAGAAATAAAAAGCTCACACTTAAAGTTACTGCAGTCTTAATAAAGGTTCAGCATTAGATGGCAGTTCTTTATAATTCAATGACAGTTGCAAGTAGATGATGGTAGCAAGTTAAGTAATAATGGTTGCCAGAATTCTTTGTAAAGCCATAAAGGTTGATATTTCCTTTGGAGAATGTCAGGGATTACAAGGAGCTCTGCCCATAGCCCCTTCTTCTGCTTGCAGTTTGCTCCTGCCCTTCCCATCTGTACCTGTTGCTATGTAACACTAATCATGCAGCAATCACAAGATGGGATGTTATAAAAAGGGGGATTTCTTTATCAGCATATTGGTTTTTGGGTGAATTTATGCCTGATTATAAGTGCTGAGTTATTAACATAACACCTATTTGTTCCTGCTTGCTGTACCTTTTCTGCTTCAGGCTCATTCAGTGTTTTCTCACAATGGTACTTACGCTCCACTGAACTGATTGGGGTGCTGCTTTGGTTGGATTCAGTCTTGTTCACTGCCCTCACAGCACAGTTTGCTCATTTGGGAAGTCATGTCTGCAGGGGTGTGCTGAGAAAGTGACCGCCCCTAGAGGAGTAGGAGTTATGCTGCTGGCGCAAAATATTTATTGCAAATGGTGGCAAAAAGGACACCACTACACAAACGTCGGCACATATACTGACAGAGTCTTTCTTAGGAATAAATGAGGCTAAGATATGAATGTTTCACAACATTCTGCCTTGCACCCTGTGCTGGCTGGGATTGGCTCCAGCAGACCCCCGTGACCCTGTGTTAGGATATAGCAGGTTGGAAGATGACTGACTGACAACATTCTGCTACAAACAGATTGGATGATACCATTAGCTCCATTCAAGCCATTACTGTAGTTTTATTTTCTTTCACAGTCTAGTCTCTGATCTCTTTTTAAATTAATCCATCCATTATTACATTGATTAATTTGAAACTCATTTGATCCAATTACAAAATGCAAGGGGTAAAGAGACTTCTGCTGCAACACACTGGGCTTAAGACATAGGACGATGGTATTGTCTAACCCCCTCTGTTTGTTTGCATTCATTGAATCCTGATCTTTAGTATACAACAACAACAACAATATTTATTTTTATAGCACATTTTCATACAAATGCTTCACAGGATGAAGAAAGAGAAAAACGATAAAATATAAAAAACAGAATTAGGCAATACTAATTAACATAGAATAAAAGTATGGTCCTATGGCCAAGGAGGGCATAAAAAACAAACAAAAAAAAAACTTCAGTGTACTCTATCACTTCTTCTGCCAATCAATATCTCATGGACAGAGCACCAGTGATCTTTCAATTGGTAAATATCTTCATAGGTAGAGTGGCTTTGTGGCACAGGGGCTAGTACTGCTACATTATAGATTTAGTGTGTCCTGGGTTGGAATCCAATGCCCAAACATTGTCCATGTGGAATTTGCTTATTCTTCTCCTTTCTATGTGGGAGTTCCTCTGGATACTCCGCCTTTCTTTCCACATCCCTACTTTGATGGGTTATTTGGAAGTTATTTAGACCCGTGTGAGTGAGCCCATTGGATTCTGCATCGTGGCCAGTTCCGCAAAGATAGTTTCTGAATTTGGATTAAACAGGTTTGAGGACATTATATTATTTTCATACTCACATGTTTCTCCTGCTCATCTCATGGACAATCAATCTCCTGTTGTTATTCCACAGTTTCTTAATTCTTAAGATTTTTGCATTCACCTTTAAAGTAGGCTCCAGGGCATTTTTGAAATGCTTACGTGCATTTCACACTTAACCTTGAGGTATTCGGGATCATCTGTAACAAAATAGTCACATTACTTAATAACTTGAAAGTCAGAGTGAAAATGAATCCATCACCAATCAATTTGTTCACTTGTAAATCGTATTCATTTTACCTTTCAATTGGTTTTATTTCTAAATATACATATATGTCTATAGAAAGATGATGTTCACAGCAGAATTTTGATATCATCTATTCCGGGACAAAAGAGTAACCTTTCTAAATAGCACAGCTCTTGTAAACAAATCTCTCCAAGCATTTCTCACATTGTCCTGTTACTTGATTTGCTGCTTTGCAATCTTATTGGTATTCTCCACAGCATCTCACTTTGCAAAGCACATACAACAATAGTAACCTTCAAATTTAATCATAACTCTCTCTTATTCACCTCAAGCTACAGCTCATAAACTCAGAATACAAATTTGGTTGTGTTTATACATTTTAGTATTCAGTATGTATTTTTTTTCCTCCTTGACAGACCTCAAGAAAGGAAAAAATGAGGCTAACTTGGAGAGAGACATGTAACGCTCCATTCTGCCGTGACAATGAACTGCCCATCTATTCTCAAGGTGTGTTAAATATTTTGGCATTTTTAAATGTGCAATTGTCCAAACTGAAAGCTGAAATAAAATTTAACAAGTAAGTAATAAATCCCATGAATGCAGTGCTAACCTAGATATGTGTTCTATACTAAACTCATTAATCACTGACTGTCATGTTTTACCATGGTTTAGGGTATTGCTATTACTGTGGCAGAAACATATTATTTTGTATTCCCAAGGAAAATAAATAGCATGCATGCCGATTTGTTATTCTGCCTGGCATTAGACTAGGGATTTCTGAAAATTAGCTCTTTTCTTCATGATATGCTGGAAGAAAGTATTTTGTGTATGTTTAAGACATATGCCTTGGTATAGACAAAAGGACATTTAGGACGACTTCAAGAGTAGAACTCATTCTTAGCTTTCGTAACTTTTGTGCCTGATGGTTTTCAAAAACATTGAGCATTTAATTACTGGGATGTGAACTGCGGTAAACTAAACTTAGGTTTAGACAAAGTGTGCTACTTTTGGTGTGTTGAAAAAAAGAGACAAAAAACCCTACAACTGCTTTTTCATTGTGGATGAAAGCGTTAAATTTGAAAGTTGCACAACAGAACCCAGGCATCTTATGAAAACATAGTTAATATTAAGAGAAACACCTACACTGGCACCAGCACAGTAATTTCGCTTGCCCGTGTGAGAAAGGAGAAAGCTGCTCGGAGGTTTTAAAACCATGTCAAGCTTGGTAACCCTGACGTGAAGCCGTTAGGGGCACCGATACAATAGAGGCAAAAGGGGGAGAGTGAAGACATGGAAGCAAACGTAATATTCTCTCAGAACGTTAGTGGGATGGCTCCTGAGCGGATGAGAGCAGTGCCTGACTTTAGATGATTCAATGGCAAGCCCACTTAATATGAAAAGATATCTCAAAATGAATTGCAGATATCTGAAACTTGTTTCTAGATACTTCCAAATATTTTCCTTTACATTTTAAGATATCTACAATACATGTCCCAAAAACATTTTCAGATATTTCAAATTGGCCTTGCATGCATTTTAAAATATCTGAGATGCTTTTTGAGATATCTCAAAATCACTTACTGTAAAATCTCCTATTCTTTCTATGAGACTTCCTATCTATTTTCAGATATGTTGAAATGAGCAGAAACTTATTTTGAGGTATCTTGAAAATGCATTTTGGATATCTGAAAAGGACCTTGAAGCAATTTTGAGGTATCTGGAAACGTATTTGAAATATTGTGAATGTGGTATTCAGTTATCTTGACATAAGTTTGCGTCTTTTTTTAAGTGTATTTGAGATATCGTGAAATAAAATTCAAGATATGTTGAAATGCACTTTAAGATGCCTAAAATGGAGCAAATAATATCTTGAAATGAATTTGAGATATCTAAGATGTGTGAAATATGAGTCATTATGAAGATATTTGAGCTACATGCAAAGATATCTCAATTACTTTTGATTAGGCAAAAAGAATAATATTCTCCATGAAAATCTGAAGCATGGCCCTCAGGGCACTAAAAATAGTTACTGTCTAAGCCTCTGCTACATGTAGATGTCCATGAAAATCAAAAACAGGAGGTGAGCCATCATCCACACTTAGCAGAATTCTGTGTTTGAGGTTAGATATATAAGGTATGAGATGGGGGGGGGGGGTCAGAGGGTGTTCCTTCTCAGTAGAATTCCCAGGAGATAACAGCCAGTAAACATGTGTAGCATTATAGTATTGAGACGTTGTGGCCAGTGCCGGTGCCGTGTGTACTGGTGAGCACTGGCTGACTTTATAAACTGCTAGTGCACATGGAAAAACTCCCAGTACTACAAACAGCAAACTACAGCAGTGCCCATAGTAAGTGCTGGCCAGCTTCAATCACTGGTGCACAGTGTGCGTTCAATTCTTCCTGTATAGAAGCATGGGCAGAATGGCACACAACAGCTAGAAACACCTTGAAGAACAGCAATGATTCAGCATCTGCATACTGTGTAATGAAGTTCTATAAATATAAGCATCACTGGAAAGACAAAGAGCTGATCCCCTGTTCCTCAGGTTGGATACAACCTGCATTGCTTACTCCGCTTGAGAGGTCTAACTATTGGCAGAGCCTTCTTTGCATTTCCTTGGCACTGACTTATATAAGGAGCCTGAGTAGTATGATTTTGTGATAACTGAAACATCATATTTTGTTCCCTTATTCTGAAAACAGAGATCACCACCTCAGCTTTCCAACTCAAAGTCATTTTCCCCCAATGGGTAGGACTTAGTTAGAATGATAAAGATAAGAAAAGTAGAATGATGAAGATAAGAAATGTGTCGGTGAGTTGCTCAGGTTTAATCAATGAGAAGGAAACTTGACCAAAGTGCAGCTTATGGTGTGACCCCTTACTGTCCCTAAAATTACCCTAAACCGAGGAATAGCTAAACTGGAAGCCTCACAAATGAAGCTGCAAATCAGAGCCAAAATGCATGCTTAATAAAAAGCCCTCGCAACTGACAACTAAATCAGAAGACCTCATCCAAGGCAGAGTTTTGACTTAAACTCTTTCTAGAAATAATGTGGGCAGTGAGTTATGTTTTATTCTGGAATTTAGTACCAGTCTTTTACACCCAATCTTAATTCATAATAAGAAGAGACTGTAAAGCAACCTTTCAACCACATATACCACTATAATCCTACAGCATGACATCTAATAAAAGGACCAAATATTTATCATGATCAGCCGCCCGGGAAAGAACAAAAAAAAAAAAAAAGAAATATTTAAAGGTGAACAAAACTTGTTGAGTCAAAGCAACCATGAAGTCTGGCTTACAAAATGAATCTAAATATGTACTTTTTTCAATGAATTTAGAAAGGTTTATTTTGCTCACCTATTCCTGCATTTACAAATGAGTCTCCCTGCCTTACATATCTTGTTCGTAAACCATAAATAAGTACTCAGGTATATAAATAAGGAAAAGTCCATCCATCCATCCATTTTCCAACCTGTCGAATCCGAACACAGGGTCACGGGGGTCTGCTGGAGCCAATCCCAGCCAACACAGGGCACAAGGCAGGAACCAATCCCGGGCAGGGTGCCAACCCACCGCAGGACTAAGGAAAAGTCTGAAAAGATTATAAAAGAACTAGCTGTGCTTACCTGTCTAAGATGGTTTGAAATCTACGTAATCAACGTAGGCCTCAGCATTAACCTTTGCAGTGCACTGCCTATTAGAATGTATTTTATAATGCATGTGGTAATAAAATGCATTGCATTTGTAATTCCAACAGAGGGTGCATCACAAACATTTGTAGTAATAAAATGCAATAGTACAAATGTTTCTGATGCGCTGTCTGATGGAATGACAAATGCATGTGTATCTGTTATATGCCATTTGGTATGGGATTCATAAAAGAGGAGTTAATGGTTGTGATGCACCATCTATTGGAATGACAAATGAAATTAATTTTATTATTGCAAATTTTGGTGATGCACTAACTGTTGACATGACAGAGACATATCAACTGGAGAGACACACAGATATACAGACACACAGACACATCCTTCTCTTAAGGTGGACCACAGCACACATAAAATAAAGCATGCTGAAATATAAGAAAGAATGATTTGCACACCATGGTAAAGTGCTTAATAAATCAGCAGTAACATTAAAAGTGAAAGAATAATATAATTAAAATAGATTCAACATTTAAATAATATTTTCTCATTTGTTTTTAATCCCTACAAAGATGTTTTTCTCTGTTTTGTTGGTGATGTTAGTGACATCTCTGTGGCCATATTATTATGAGGGCAGCTCGTGGATCGTGTGCCATCTGATCTTTGCTTTTTCAAAGTTAGCAATTGCTGTAAAGTAAGTCATTTTGCTCTTTGAACACCTGCTTGGTTTAATGATCTTTTGAATCCTTCTCTGTTGAATGATCCACAATATGATTTACTTTTGTTTGTTTCTCTCTAGTGGAACTGGCCCTGCCTTTTCTGGATCTCCCATATTAAACATGTTAGTCTTTTCTCTTTCTCCTTCAATCTCTCCCCCAAACAGCTCCTTCTCAGAACACTAAACATAATGCTGTGAGTGACCAGAGCAGCACTGCTTAATAGCTTTGATAGTTTCACACACCAGGCTTTAGTCCTTAGTCAGTTCCTGTGAAAGGCTTGCACATTCTCCTTGTATCTGTGTTGTTTTTCAGCTGATATTTCAATTTGCACCCACAGAAATGAATGTTAGGCTAATCACCAAATTCTATTATTATAAATATTTTGATCTGAGGCCTTTATTTATGGCAGCTTAGAAATTTAGCATATATAACTGTTCATGTCAATTTTAACAGCTTGAACACTGGCAGGTTAAGTGACATTTCTCAGGGTCGTATATTAAGCCTGGAGTAGAAACTGAACCAACAAGTTTGTATTTTAAAGTCCAGGGACTGAGACACTAAATCACACTGCCTCGCTACGAATGACTTGGGTGAATGTGCTCTACAACTGACTGGCAGCCCACCCAGTGCTGGTTCTTAATCTGCTCCCAATGCTGCAGAACAAGGTTCCAGCTCATAGTGATCCTGAAAGGAAAAAATAATCAGAAATTCAATCAATAAAAAACACCTTTTTAGGACCTTTAGCTCTTGAATCTACCAGTACGCATTTAGTGACCCCTTAAATAAGGACAACACCAAGTACGGTACAGGTTACATACATGTGTCTGTGAATTAATATAGTTAATGGAAAAGATCTGGATAATTAAAATAAAACAATGCATGACATAGCACCCTCATGGTGCATTTTGACTGTTACTATACCTCAGTTGGGCTGAACTATTATGGCAAGTAAGTAACCCATACCTTGATCAGTGCAATCAAAAATATAAAGCTTTATTTGGCAGCAATGAATTGCCTGAAAAACAATCTTGGAAGGAATGTGCGTGAAGAAAGTGCTATAAAATGAAACAGGCAGCCTGCATGTCTTATTATCTGGTTCACACAATGTAGTGAGGCGTTTCCATGAGGTGTTTATTCTTATGACAATAGGAACTCTGCTGAATCATACAGGAATTGGAAAAGACTAGATTATGAGATTCCTGCTCCCCAGCTATATTATTATTATCCACCCGACTAACCATCTAGTTTCCTAGGCTTTCTTTATGATGGTCTTAAGACAGAATGCTGCAAGATATTTGAGGCAAGATATTTAGTGTGCAGTGTCAGAAGGTGCAGCAGTAAATGCAAAAATGCTTGGTCAACTTGTACCACTTGGATAAGATATCTCAATGTTTGTCTCGTGTATCAGCTGTACTATAAACATAAAAAATATTAACTCACACCTTATGTTATTGTAGGAAGGGGTAATATGTTTAATTGGGGAGTATTGCTCTGGAGCAAGTCGATCCACACACTATAATATTAAAATTAAAATGGAACTTCATTTGGCCTTCAGAATTAGTTTCAAACAGATAATAATCAATTCAACAATTAAACATTTCAGTGATTCAGATTTTTTTTAAGAAACCACAGACGAAAGTCTTTTAGCATAGCTCCCTGCCAGCTTTCCTAATCTTTATTTCAAAATTGCTTCGCTCCCTGCAGTTGGATGGTAAGCCACTGATGAACAGCAACTCTTAGTTTTCTGCCACATATTTGTGATTGGATTTCCCTCAAGATTTTGACTCCTAACACTGAGTCATTGTTTCCGTAAAACCTAAATCTTTTCCACAGTCCAACACTCAGCTGCAGACGGAAGAAGACTTTCCTCCAGGATTTCTCTGAACTATGATGAATCCATTATGCCATCTGTCTTTGCAAGTTTTCCAGACCCTGATGCAAACAAGCGTTAAAGTAAAACGATGCTGCCAGCATATTTTACTATAAGGATGGTATTTGTAGGACAACATGCAGTTTTACAACAAACTCAGAGCATAGCATGCAGGCATACAGGGACAATGTTGGTACTTTAAAAACCAATAAAACATTCTTATACTTAGTCTCTGTTCTATCTAAAAAAGAGACAGTAAAAAGGATTTTAATTATAGGAACAAGAGATGAGACATAATCAAAAATTCAAGCTGGTATTGTTACCAAAAAAAAAACAAACCACAAACTGATCATTTGCCAAGCCAGAAATGTAAGACAACTTATGTAACTATAAAAATAACTGTGATGGCCAGTGTGATTTTCTACACAGTGCTGTGCTGGGCTGATAACATCGCCAAATAAAATAAACAAGCTAAATAAAGGGTAGGCACAGTAATGGGACACACTCTGGACCCCCTGGAAGTACTAGTGAAGTAGAGAATTAAAACAAAACCGAGTGCCATTATGAACAATAGTGCACATTCTCTCTCTAACACACTAACACTGACGACTTTCAGCCAACAAATTATTCAGCAGAAGTGTGTCAAGAAACGTGAGTAAAACGAGCACCTGTGTAATGCCTCCCTGTAATTTCAACTGCCCAGTCAGAATTTCAACTGCCCAGTCAGAAGTTTTCTTTTTTTTCAAATTTTCTTTCTTTTGGTGTGTTTCCAGACCAAAGTGTGTGCATATTTATTTACTAATCTGCCTATTTATGTACTTATTTGTTTATTTATTTAAAGAGCTTCTGTAAAAAGCCAAATATCCCCCTGGAGACAAAAAAGTTTTATCTATCTATCTATCTATCTATCTATCTATCTATCTATCTATCTATCTATCTATCTATCTATCTATCTATCTATCTATCTATCTATCTATCTATCTATCTATCTATCTATCTATCTATCTATCTATCTAAAATCAGAAACCATAGCATGAAAAGATACCAAGATCAGAAAGGCATTGAGAATAGTACATACGTAAGTATTTTTATCATGGATCAATTAGAATCACAAGTGCCAGAACTTATGGGTCCCCCAGATCAGCATATAAGTCATATACTCCTGCAGAACTCTGACACTGCTGACATAAAATGGTAGCATTCGTGAGCAATCCCAAATGGTGTCATGGGAAGATGATAAACGATATTTAGGTTTTAAAGGAAGGCAAATGGTTTAAAACTAATGTGACAATCAGATTACCTGGGTATAAATACTCAGTCTAGATGCATAGATCTCAAAAAGGTAAAATGCAGAAAAATTAATTCATTATAAGAGTCTCATAGTCACTATGTAACTTTTACCATACCATACCATACCATATTTATTTGTTGAGCGCTTAAAAGCACAGCATTACAACTGACCAAAGCGCTGTACAGTTAAAACAAACAGGACTAAAAACAAAATATTAAAGCAAACATTAAGAGAGAATTTGAACTAAAAACTAAAAACAGGTCAGAGGAACCAATAAAACAGAGAAAATAGCGAAAAACAAGTAGAAAGTGAAACAAGTTAGGAATTAAAAGCCAATGTGAAGAAGTGCATTTTTAAGCGTAATTTGAATGTGGCAACTGAAGTGGCTTGCCTAACCACTAAGGGTAGGGAGTTCCAGAGCCTGGGTGCACTGATGGAGAAAGCCCTTTCACCACGAGCTTTGAAACGTGCCTTGGGAACGGTTAGAAGGAGCTGATCTGTGGATCTAAGAGCGCGAGGGGGATTGTATCGATGGAGCAAAACACTCAAGTAGGCGGGGGCTAGACCATTTAATGCCTTATAAGTTAGGAGGAGTATCTTAAAATCGATTCTGAATCTAACCGGCAGCCAATGTAAGGTTTTTAAAATTGGAGTAATATGTTGGCCTCTGCCACTCCCTGTTAGAAGCCGTTTTGAACCAGTTGTAGTCTAGAAAGAGTGGCTTTGCTGATACCATAAAGGCAGGAATTAGAGTAATCAAGCCGGGACGTAATAAATGCATGGATTACTGATTGCAGGAGATGGTTAGACAGAATAGGCTTGAGTTTGGCGATACGCCTGAGCTGGAAAAAACAGGATTTTACTGTGCTGTCGACTTGAGCATCCATTTTCAGGAACGAATCCATTTTGATTCCGAGATTAAAGATAGATGAAGTTACTGGAGTGGGAAGAGAGTCGAGGCCAAAAGATGGAATCTGTTTGTAGTCGGGACTAAAAACGATGACCTCGGTTTTTGAATCATTCAGGTGAAGGAAATTTACAGCCAGCCAATCCTTAATGTCAGATAGGCAGTCGAGGAGAGGTTTGGTGGAGTCAGTTGGCTTAAGGGAAAAATAAATTTGGCAGTCGTCAGCATATAGATGATATGAAATTGCATGTTTTCTAAAAATTGCACCTAAAGCCAGAATGTAGATTGAAAAAAGTAGTGGCCCTAAAATGGAACCCTGGGGGACCCCACATGGGAGTAGGACTGATTCAGATGAAAAATCGTCCAGCATGACTCTAAGAGTCCTGTTGCAGAAATATGACCTGAACCAGTCGAGGGCTGAGCCAGATACACCAGCCCAGGATTCGAGTCTGTTTAATCTGTTCTAGTAATCAGTTTGCAAAGTGCTAACTGGCAGTGGTCAGCTGCAAAGCCGTGATGTCTGCCGCAGAAGCAGCTCCTTATAGTTTGAGCTAATAAGAGAACTGCCATTGTCATGTGAGCAGGGACTGCTTCTAAGCAGTTTAAGTGAAGTGCTTCCTAGTGGTATCAGGTGAGCTCTCTGTCACGCAGCCCCCAAGTTTTCTGTGCAGCACTGCTACACACTCCACCCTTCCAAAGTGTAAATCCTGCCGACTACACCATGTGTTAGGTTATGGAATCACAACACAAGCACATCTGCACTGTGCTAACTGGCAGTGTTCAGCCGCAAACCCGTGATGTCTCCACAAATCATGACCTAATATGAGAACTCCCATGCCCATTCACCTTGGGAACACTCCTAAGCATTGCAAGCAGATCCCTTCCTGGTGATGTTAGTGGAGCTCTCTCTCACTCAGCTCCAACCTTTTCTGTGCAGCACTGACACACAGAGGATGCCTTGTTTTACACAGATTCACATTTGTGTCATTTCTCCGTATTTTTTATAATGAATTAATGTGGTTTGTGGGATTTTAAAGATGTTACACATTTTATCACGACCTTCTCCTCAGCGTTGCATTTCAGTGACTTCATTTGCTTTAGATACTCCTTTTTCATTATGATATGCATTTTGCAAAAAGCTGCACTAACTTTAGGGCTTCCCAGACATAGGGGTATTGAACCACAACCCATGTGACACACCTTAACTGTATAAAGGTGAACTCTGTTTAACTCACCTTGTGACTTCTAAATAGAAATATTTGTTCTAGGTTAGTGCCATAGGTTGAGTGTTCATTTACAATTAAAATTTTTAATTAATTTATGAGGGCATATATCTTCTCTCTGTACAGTATATAAAATCCTAAGCCTAAAAGTGCAAAGATTTTGTGCAACAATTTTATGTGATGTTTTTATGTCACATTTTCTGTCACGCTTTAAATCAGGCTTATTTTAAAACCTACATATATATGTTTGGTATCACTCTTTTCAGAATTTATCAAAGTTTAATGTGATATTGTTAGATTTTCAGATTCTTGTTCTGTTTTTTTAAATTATAAACTAAAAAATATCAAGAACTCACATGCGCAAGATGAGACTTTGTGCCAAGAGATTTAACAACGCCAGGGACTGGAAATAAAAGACAAAGAGTAGGACAGCTGCTGTGCAGGCTTTTAAATGTTCAAGATGCAGATCACGTGGCACGGCAGCAGCAGCAAGCCAGCAGCTGATCGAGCAAAGAGGAGGTAAAAAAAATGTATTTGTTTCCCATTGTATCACCGTTTAAGAGGGGGTTTCGGAGGAGCAACCACGTCTCCTTGGGGTGTGTTCAGCCCCCCTCTTCACAACGCGAGTGGCAGAGACCCCAGGGGGGTTGGCAAGTGGAGAGAGCAGGGGGCGAACACCCTAGTAATTTTGTAAAGGAAAAAAGTTTAAAAGTTATTTCTACACTGAAAAGGAAAGAAGGTTAAAGTCCAAATATACTGTGAAGGCAGCCAAGCAAAGCTGTTGCTGAACCTGTAATGGCATTACTGCCCTCAAAAATGCTTGCAGAGCCAGCTATTCCTGTAGGACGTCTGAGAAGTTGGGATGAGCCTGACGGGTCAGATGCCAGTTCTCCTAGCCTTTCCTTTGGCTTTCTTTAGCAATTGGACAATGCAGCCTGAGCTTGTTTGGGAAAACTGTGCTGTCTGTACCTCCTCTTCAAGGCTGTGACTAGAATGGACAAGTTGTTGAAATCCTCTGGCCGGATGTCCAACAGCAGTTTTGCAGCTTCCACCTCGAGTGCCAGTCCCAGAGATGCAGCGGTGGTACCGGCATCCCAACTGTTGTGCCTGGCTGTTATTTGAATTTGGGACCAAAATGGCTCCCAAGCCTGTTGATCATTGTATTTGGGTAGACGTAACTGTGGCCTCGCCAATCCAACTTCTGACACTAGTGTAGTGGGCAGAGCTCAAATGGATTAGCGCTCTTTTTCATGGATGTTTTGTTGGTTCGCTAATCCTGACAAGGACTTGCTCACCCAGTCGTCAGTGCTACACTGAAGACAGACGGCTGTGCAGATGCTCCCCTTTTATATGGTGCCTCTGCGCTGGCTTTTTTTTTTTATGGCTTCTGCATTTACATAACAGTTGCTTGAATACCGCTATGAGTGTTCCTGCTCAGATGGTACTGCATTTGTGCTTGTCGCTGTTCCCACAGTTTCCAGTACCGCCGTTACAATATGTAGGCATTGGGTTGCATGATATTCTAATGTTTGCTTGCTCAAATATGTTGAAAATGTCACCCACCTCCATGGGGTATGTTTGTTTTTTTTCACTGTACTATGATCCTATGACTATAAACTCCTTTGTTATTGTGATCCCTTTGATGGCTGTTCAGATACTCTACAGGATGTCCTTCTTACAGATAGTATTCCTGACCAGAAGAACAGAGACACCTCCAACTGTTCACAGCCAAACTTTACACAACTAATATATTACAATTAGTTAAAATTACAATTAGGCTGCCGAGGCCTACCTCATTTCCCAGTCTGCCTTCATTATGTAATGCCCTGCCATTGGCATGCAAGCTGCCACAGGATTTAAACAGCAACTTGGCAGCAAGGAATTTCTGTCGCAGCTGCTTTTAAAATACTAAATTGAGACAGCCGAGTAAACTACATTTCAGAGTGTTGTTTCACGCACAAACAATAACACTGAATCAAAGCACAAAAATGAAATGGTGCTCTTTTTTACATTGAACCTTTCACAGCAAGCAAATCTATAATGGCTTCTTTGGTCTTTTTAGTCAGATTTTCTTGTAATACATGCTTACCCGATTCTGTTATTCTTTTTAGCCTTACAGCTTTTAAAATGGGAAAGAAATTAAATCAGCCTGATATTTAAAAAGTAACTTTCAAAATGTACTGAATTACCTTTCATTTTATTGTTACACTCCTATGAGAAAATAAAATGAAGTGTGCTTTACTTGTATTACAGCAGTCTTGAAAAGAAAAAAAACACATTTGTTTATGGATAGAAGAGAATATTTCTGGCCAAACTAGCAAGCAAAGAAATACCTGAGCACTTTTCTGCTCCTAGGGGTATTGAAAAATACATACATACTCTTAAATGTTATTTGAGAATATAACCATTTTGATAGCAAAGGTCCCTCCTTGCAACATTCTATTCTCAGAATAAATGGCAAGGAAACAATATGTACGCAAAAATGGAGTCTATCTTATACAGTAAACGCTATAAAGCACACATAACACTGCTGAGAACAGAGTTTTACAATAAACATGAATAGAAAGAAAAAGGATGGATTTCCATTTACGATGTGAAGTTTGTTGTCATGTTCTCTTTTGTTAATGAAAATGGATAGACATTTTTGGCTTAGACATTTTCAAATTCTGCTCATTTCAACAAAGAGACACAAAGAGCCAAAGTCTGTTCTGCTATTGCTGGGCACAAGACCAAGGATTGCATTTCCATCTCACCCCCAAATTCACTAATGTCAGGCAGGTCTGCAGTCAATAGTCCATGCAGCATACATTTGTGAAATGGAAAATGAAGTACCTGAAGAAAAATCATGCCGGCAGGCAGAAAAACGAGAAGGTTCCACCACAAAATGGAAAGGAAAGACTGGAACAATGATGCAGCAAAACTATACACTGCACCACCATGGCACCCAAACACAATATTAAACAAATATATATTTTTTGCAGCCCTGCTGAGGACTAGGACACCTTGACAATATTCAGTATGTTGAAGTATGTTACCTGTGTATTAGAACTGTAGAACCATTAAAACGTAATTAGCACAGCTTACACGCATATCAGTTTAACAGCAAAACACATTTTAATTCAAATTTGTTGATAAAAAAGCACAAAAATAAACTAAAGCTGTAGCTGGTTTATTTATTGATTTAATATGTCTCCCCTGCTCTTTTCATTAGCTTGAAGGCAAATTTTAACCATTGTAATCTAAATATTGATTAAGTTAAACAACTGGAAAAGTAATATTATATGCTAGCTGTTAAACTATACCATAGTCCGACATGGATTCATTTTGATAAATTTTAGCCTTTATAGTCCAGAACAGAAGATACACATGCTTTAATTCTAATCCCCTTTGGAAATCATTACTGCAGGCTTAAACTTTAATGACTGTTGGTTATGGTAATTTTCCAATTAACCCAAATTAAATGCAATTAAATATAACATTTGGTTGAAGTAGATTTTTAGACTTGTCTGACAAGATATTAAAAATCGCTCACTGCTTCTTTATGCTTGAGTGAGATTCTCAATAAAATACTCCTGCATTTTTTTTTCTTTTGAAATAGTGAATAAAGATACAGGAAGATGAATTAAAAACAAAAATGAACACGATGTATCTAACAAGAAAGTAAGCCAAGTAGTCATGTACAGATAAAAGCAGTCATTCTGTACCCTCAAAACGAACATTTGCTAGCTTCCACAAACATCAATTGCTATAAATGTGACTGTACAATCTTAGCGGAAGTTCTCCAAATGCTAACTATAGCCCCGCAAAAGTTTAGAAAATGTGACAATCTATAACATAAAGATATAAATACTGTAATATCCCTTTCCAGGAAGGAGAAATAAACCATACAAGCAAGTGGCTGTAGCAATCCAAAGGAAAGTTTTATTGTTCTTCTGCCTTAACTGGACTCAAAAATAAATGGGGCCCGAACAGAAAAACAACCACGTGTCAACCACACACCAAAACTAGTTCACACACTTCTCTTTTTGAATTAAGAACTTCCTCAACAATTTCCACTCACAGCTTTATTTGAGTAGCAGATGGAGCTCCACTGTACCCACCCGACTCCGCAGCACTCTGAACAGCCCCATTTGCAGGGCTTTTAGGACACACTGCCTCAGTGGTAATTTTCCAAACTGTTACAATACTTTAAATTTAAAAATACCATTGAACATAAAAACTGCACAAAGCTCACCACATTTGCACTACTTGGACAACTCAAGTTCAGATTTATACTGAATGTGCCACCCTGGCCCAGCTTATCATATGGTCACAGCTGTAGTTGATCATCTAGGAAATGTATACAATGACAGAAGCCACATCAGCTTCCTTGATCAGTCAAAATACAGTAAGCCTCTTTTTTGTTAAAATCAATTAATATTTATATTGTACTCAATATTTTGTAACCTGTAGGGGGCACCACTGAACCCCCAAGCCCCAAACACACCAACACCAATACAAGATCTGGGTTCAAAATAAAGATTTTATTATTAACAAATACCTCTCACAGGCTTCTTCTAAAGTTTGCACAAGCACAATTATATAAAATATTCTACTTCCTTCTGTCTTTTCTTTCCTTCCACTGCTGCCGATTCTGACTCCCTGAGGTGTCGGAGCCCTTTTATGTCAGATCCAAGAGAACTTCTTCTGTTGCAGCATTACATTTTGGAAGCACTTACAGCTCAGGCAGAAGTTCCTTAAAGTAGGGATGGTCTGTCCCTGCAGCTCCCCCTGGCGGCACCCATGAAACCCTACAGGGCTGTCTAACGGGACTGTAATTCCCAGCCTGCCTTGTGGGTATCCATGCAGGCACCATAGCCCAGGGAGACTGCCACCTATTGTACTGGTGGAGCAAATAGACCATGTGAGTGGTCTCCCCTTGTCCTTCTGTGAAAGTGGCCTACCGGCCTGGTAAGGAACCTTGAGCAGTCCCAGCCATGATGCTAGCCCATGCATAATAACAATTTATAATGATATATTATATATTATACTATTTATAATAATATGCCCATAACAATTTATATGAATAATTCATAATTGTATTCAACCTGTTACTGGCTTTACTGTTTGAGTTATTATTAAGTTTATTGGGTTTTACTAAATTAATACATGTTTATAAATTGTTTATTGCAGTAATTTATTTATTTATTTAAAATAATTTTATTGATTTTATTGAAATCACACATTCCATACAAATAGATCAATTTTACAAGAATAGGATTGAAAACAAATTAACTCTCACCCCTATTATTGAAGTAATTTAACATAAAATACGGCCAACTCACATTTATAGTTTTTACTGACTTTTTAGAGCTGATTGTCTTAAGGTGCTGAATAAATATTTAGTATGTCTCATGCATGCTCTTCTGGATGAAAAGTTTGAAAATAATAACCAATAGATGCAAGACAGGGTAATGAATTCTTTAGTAAATGAACATCTGCATTATATCCACTAAGGTTTTCCATCATACTCATGGAGGTCCTTATCAGGGGAGCTTGGTGTCATTAAGGCAGCTAGCTTACATGCTACAGAACATTTATTTTCTGTTTTATTTAAATAAAAGTGATGCTCTAGCTTTCATTCAGATTAATCCATTTATATTTCGATATCTGCAGAGAGACATGCTGGTTGACACTGCTGCCTTACAGTTCCAGGGTACTCTGTGTTTGCATCTGTGGCCAAGGGCACTGTCTCTACAGAGTTGTCTATATGTATTTTTCTCCATTATTTTAAAGACATACCCTAAAGTGTAACTGCTAACTCAGAACTGACTCAGCCTGGTGAGTGTCAGTGTGCAGGAGTGTGCTCAGTGGTGTACTGGTACACTTGAGAGCTGCTTGTGCCCAGATCTACCAGAATATGTGCAAACTCTCTCTGACGATGAAATGAATAAGGGACCAGAAAATGGATAGATTCATGGTTATTATTTTTTGAGAAATTTGACAAAAGGGGTTTCTGCTGATAAATATATACTAACCGAAAAATGTTTTGTAGGGAAAAAATGTAATTCTGATATTCTGTAGTTTTACTGGTGAGTTTTTTTGCCAGTCTCTCTTCATTTATGTGTTTCCTGTGCTTAAATAATACAACACGCTTCTCAAGGGCAAGGTCAGAGTGCTCTGCAAATGTACATATTTAATATAGTTAAAACATAAAATAGAGTGCAACACAAACAATGACATTATGCAGTAGAATAGAGATCTCCATGAAACATTATAAATATAAAAGAAATTAGATTTTATTGTGTATAAAGCTAAGACCAAGTAGTTTTCTACTCCATGATCACCTGCAAGGAGTGAAAATGTATTGTCCTTTTCACACTTTCTTTAATCGCAGGATTTTTGTATATGATAGTGTGAATACTAAAAGTGCACTCAATTACATCCCAAGGTCATTTCAATGAAGCTGAACTGAAACCTTTGCTGAAACGGACTCAATTTATTTTCTTTGGAACGAAATATGCTTTATTTTCAGCTGCAGACTAAAAGGTCTCTAATTTGAATGTGAAAATTGTCCAAAACTGCAGAAGCAACCCGAGAAGCTGAAGTGTTTATAATGTGCCAGTGATACGGACTCAGTTCTCTTCCATTTTTTCCACTCTGGAATGAATTCAAAAGAGAGCTGGATTTGTTCTCCTAAATATATTAAGGTTGAAAAGGCCTTATTTCTGATGGAGAACAGTGTCTTGTCACAACATAGTGTAACGTATTGAAATTGTTTACCAATGGAGTACTTCTGTTGTGCTCTTTAAAAAAAAAGGACAACCAGAAATAGCCTTGGGTTAAAACGTATAACTGACCACTCTTAAGCTCCGGTGACCTTGCCTTGGTTTAAGTGTGTGGGTACGGAAAACGAATGGATGGATGGATACTCCTAAGGTACATTGTGTAGTCTTTACAAAGGTTTGTTAGATACATAGCATCTACTATATAATAAAACACGAAGGTCTGTGTGTCCAGTCCACCTGAGCAATCTGATTGGTCAGTTAGGCTTTGGTGTGATGGGTCAGTTTGATGAAGTAACGAAAAAGGAAGTGTGAGTGTGAGACACTCAAAGAGGAGAAACTGAGCACTGAGAAAAGTCGCCTTCAAAGATGGAAAGTATAAAACTCAACCTGAGGAGAGAAAGGCACTTTGAAAATTAGGTGAGAGTTTGAGAAGTAGGCTTTATGGGAACACACTCAAGTAAATGAAGAGAAGTTTAGACACGCAAATACAGAGGAAAGGCGTTGAAGGTACACATGGGGCAAGAGATAGGACATATTTTTAAATTATTCTATCCGGTTGTTGACAGATGCCGTGGCTAGTAACATTCAATTCTCAAGACGAGAGTTTATTCTAGAAGCATCATACACAAGTCAGGAGCCAACCCTAGAACAGGAGCAGTCCATTGCATCCACCCAATGTTGTACTCACAGAGGGTCAATTTAGAATTGTTAGTCCATCTAACATGAATGGTTTGGGAAGAACTGGACTACAATATCTAGAGAGAAGCCAAGTCCGACACCATATTCAGGTGTGAATTTTCAAATCCACTGTGTTGAATCTGTGAAGGCAACAGTGGTAGATGCTGCATTTACATTTACTGATTTGGCTGACACCTTTATCCAAGGCGATTTACAACATTTTTAATACAATTGGTTACATTGGTAGGTGAAGTGACTTGCTCGTGGTCACGCAGTGTCAGTAGTGGGATTTGAACCGTCAACCTCAGAGTTTGAAGTCCAAGCCTTAACCACTGTGCCGCACTGCCTACCATATTAAATATTTTCAAAGCTTAGGAAGTAATAAAAACTGACAGATCATTCCCAATTGGAGGAACTGAAATGAAAAGATTAATGGTAAAAATACACACTTACATTTAGAAAGAGTGTAAGAAAACATTTCAAAGCTCAGCCTTAGAGGAAAAAAAAGGGATGCAGACTCACATTATACGCAGTAAATGTGTTCTTGGGTAACATCAAGTTTTGTGTTTTTTTTATGCCACCTGAGGAGGAGGGCAGGTGTGATTGCTACACCGCATGGGCAAATGCTGTGATTCTATTTCAGAACTATTGTAATCATTGCTCCCAATGAAAGAAACAAAGCCATGCTGAATAAATGGATTGTCACAATGCATTTCAATTGACTAATAATACCCTTCCCCCATGCATTCACTCAGACTCACATTTTAAAAGCAGAATGATATTTGTCCTTTTCAAAATGAAACTTAAAATGCAACTTTAATAGAAACTCTCAAGCAGCGCTTTTCACCTGTCATCTTGCATTAACTAACATTGTGCATGACCTTGCCGGTTCATACATTAGGGCAAGGTTTATTTTTTCGTAATGATGTTTCTGTGAAATTGTGCCCTGTGTAGTGCAGATTCTCATTAAAGCACTCCAAATTAATTTGCAAGGTTGATTCTGCTTGTCCATGCATAAGCACATACTTATTCCAGAAGCAGATTCTGAAGTATACAACAAGAAATTACGTTTAAATAGATATAAAACTATTATTGATTTTTCAGCACCTACAATGAGGGAGGGAGGAGTGAACATTTTATTTAAAGTGTCAGCCTTTATATCTTCAGCTGTGTGGGCGACCCCCTGCTGAGAGATTTAAATTATAAATCAATGTATGATTAAAACCCCATAAAATCTATACAAATGATGCACGAGGCTGTCGGACAAAACTAGATTTTGTTTGGTGAAATTAAAATAGAAAGCATTGCAGCGACATGAACTAAATTCATGCCTTTTAAAGTCCTTGGTAATGTACTGTATATATTTGAGATATGCTTAAGCTAAAGCATAAAAAATAATTTCAGTCAATCAGTTTTTATTTCATGGAGCATCTTTCATGGTGGCTCTCGTAACATGCTGCTTGAAATTACACAATTAAGGAACAAAAATTTAAAAATTAAAAATAAATACATTGCTAGGTAGATTAAACAGAAGGACTACATCATTTAAGACATAAGCATTTCACAAAATGTTCATGTAAAAATGGCTATGTTGTCTCCCATTCCCATTGTGCTCTCATCACCATTAATATAAAGTGTATTGAACTTCTGCCACATTGAAGTGATGCTGAATAATAAACTGTCATTAGGGAAGATAAAACATCTATGAGAATAGTATGGCTGCTCATATGATCATGAATGATTGCAGTTTTCAAGTTTTTGCCACATCTGTTGTGAATCACTAGTTTCTTAATCAGTTCATTCACACATCCTCCTCATAGTTATGTGTACTTCAAGAAACTGAACACTGCGACAGTCAGTTTAAAAATCAAGATTAATTCCAAGTTTTAGCAAGGAAGGGGGGTAGTAAACCCCAGTTGCTAACTGTGTGATATATAAAGAGCTAATGGGATTGTATAGGACCCACAAAAAATTACAGAAATTAGACTAGAAAGTGACAAAGCTGGAAAATGATTACATTTATAAAAATATGAATAAAATAGTAAGAAATACATACCTACATGAATGTTAAAAGCTTATTATGGCTATTTCAATACATGGACATGCTGCACTACAAACGTTAACTCCGTAGATGGGTGCAGAATTGGCTCAGACCCAGGAAGCAGTGGGTGATGGTATGAGGAACCTCATCAGAATTGGCCGATGTTAAGAGTCGTATTCCATGGGGGTCAGTGCTATTTTTAATATATATTAATGATTTAGATAGGAATATAAGTAACAAGTTAGTTAAGTTTGCAGATAATACCAAGATAGGTTTATCAGCAGATATACCATTACAGAAGGACTTGGATAGCATACAGGCTTGGGCAGATTTGTGGCAGATGAAATTTAATGTCACTAAATGTAAAGTATTACATGTTAGGTTTGAATAAGCAATAGGAGATTTGAAAATTGAAAGTACACCTTATGAAAAGGATTTAGGAGTCATAGTGGACTCTAAGTTATTGACTTCCAGACAGTATTCAGAAACCATTAAGAAGGCTAACAGAATGTTAGGTTATATAGCACGATTTTGTGTGGAATACAAGTCCAAGGAGGTTATGCTCAAGCTTTATAATGCACTGGTGAGGCCTCATCTTGAGTACTGTGTGCAGTAGAAGGAGAAATGATTGAAGTGTTTAAAATTATGAAGGGAATTAGTACAGTGGATCAAGACTATTATTTTAAAATGAGTTCATCAAGAACACGGGGACACAGTTGGAAACTTGTTAAGGGTACATTTCGCACAAACATTAGGATTTTTTTCTTTACACAAAGAACGATAGACACTTGGAATAAGCTACCAAGTAGTGTGGCAGACAGTAAGACTTTAGGGACTTTCAAAACTCAACTTGATGTTTTTTTGGAAGAAATAAGTGGATGGGACTAGTGAGTTTTGTTGGGCTGTAAGGCCTGTTCTCGTCTAAATTGTTCTAATATTCTAATGTTCCTTCTTGGACAGGAAGCACAGTTATTTAATTATAAATGTTTAATCAAATATGTTATTAACTGTAATACATTATAGTTAAGATGTTACTGTCATCTTTTATTATTTTATATCATAATAAAAAGCTTATACTATGCTTTCTAATGCTGTTAATCACTGCTTATAGAGGATACCTAAACTAAAATGATATCAAATTTAATGTGTATGGTGTATTCTTTAAGGCTGTTTCCTGCCTTGCATGGTGATTCTTCTGGTTTTCCATGGTCCTGTAATAGATGGAACAAGATGGTATCAATTAAATGAAGTGACCACAACAAAATAGTATAGAACACATTTATTGTACCTTTGCAAACCTTTAATGGCTAGAGCATGGGTGGCCATCTTGACAGCATTGTTTAGGGAGCTACAGAAAGAGAACACACAGAAGAAAATGACTGTCTTGTTTATATTCATAATGGTAGATGAATTGTGAGAGCATGGGGGTCATGAGGTTGCTGGAAAGTGGTGTGTGTTCCTCTCAGTATCTTTGCATCTTTAGAGTCCTGGTGCTTCCTATCTTGCTATATGGTTGCTAGACATGGATGCTATCCAGTAACCTGAGACGAAGAATGGACTCCTTCTGTACTGTGTCTCTCTGGAAAATCCTTGGGTACCACTGGTTTGTCTTTGTCTCGAATGAGCGGTTGCTCGTAGTGTCCCGAATGAAGCACATTACCTGCATTGCGAGGGAGTGTCAGTTACAGCACTACAGCCATGTGACGTGATTCCCAGAGGGTGATTCGGCTCACAAGATCCTCATTGTTGAGGACCCAAGTGGCTGGACCAGGCCAAGGGGACACCCACGTAACACCAGGCTAAAGCAGATAGAGGGTCATTTCTGGAGGGTGGGATTGGACCAGGTGTCTGCCTGGGGGGTTGCCAACCAGGATCCCAAACTGTTTTGTCATGTGGTGGGTGCGGCAACACGCTGTACCAGTGCATGCTTCCCAACCTGATCTGATTAATAATAATAACTCCACTAGAAATAGTACTAAAACATCGACCTTTACTGGAGATACTGGGCTATTTTGCATTTTTATTGTTCAGTCATCTTTAAAGCAAATTGTCAAAACCCAAACGAGAGTGAGGTTTGAAGTTTGGCAGAAACATAAAACATGTGGCATCATTCATCTTTTTCTAATCCATGTAAGCATACATCGTCCATAGACACCTTGCAAACCCACTACTTGACAGTATAATTGGTTGCATTTAAACCTCTTTAATAATAAAAAGATATGTTCTGTGTTGTCATGGTGTTGGCTTATTTATGAAAGAAGCTCCTTCAATTGATTTACTATACTCATTATATCCAATTCAGGGCTTTTGGGAAGCGTGGAAGAAAACCCACACAGACATCAGGAGAACATAGAAGGAATTCTAAACCCTCCTGGAGCTGAGAGGTTGTCCACTTCCAAACCGTGCCACTCAACGAAAGTAACTGCTGTTCAGTGTCATCTGAGACATCTGTTAACCAATTACTGACCACAAGCCAGGCAGCTGCTGTGCGATGCAAGTAACTATACAGAGATAATGCAAAAAACAAAATTCTGTACCATAATTGTTTTTTTTTCTTTTATACTCTCTCTTGTCCATAATGTTTTACTGTATTTCTTTTGCACAAAACCAAGCTCCCTTTTGAATGCCAATGCTGTACTCTGACAAGAACATCTTCAGGCTCATGCTGCACTGCTAAAACATTCCACTGCACTTTCAACACTTTTATGTCACTTTGCTTCTTAAATTATCCTCCAGCTGATAAAGAATTGTTGCTAATGACTTTTACAATATAAATATATTTATAAACTGATGAGTCATTAACTGATGAGAAAATGAGATTAAACACATTTATAAAATTATATTAGGCTGTATTATCATGCCCTAACTATGCCTTTGTATGTCACCACATTAATTCCACTTACCAGTTTTTTCAGTAAGTTTCATTTTTGCTATGAAGCTAAAGATAACTATTGTTTTAACATTTTTAGATGGAAAGTTAATACCTGAGTGAGAATGCAAAAAAGTGATTTCTTTTGTTGCAGCCCAAAGCTATCTTTTCTCTGTGTAGTGTTTTGCATGAGAAGATCTTATCCAGCTTGCGAAGTATAAGGTCTTTAACCCATCAGTGCAGGATAGCACACTGGTCCTTCATTTTAGGCACATTTTTCCATGTGCACTACCATAAAGAACAAAAGATTACTTTGTTTCTAACATGACTTTCCTGTCAGTGTTATGCTGTAACGTCATTTTCCAAAACCTACACTGGGAAAAAGTTAAGAACATCTAGTATAAAGTTTAGGCAAACTGACTTTTTTGAGGCATATATCTACTGTTGCTGAGGCATTTGTTCATTCTCCTCATGTCTGTATGTTTCTTTCTAACATCTCAGAAATGGCCACATTTGTATGACTACTGGGCTTTCCCTTAAAGATAGGGTGAGAAGCTCAGTCATCCGGGAGGGGCTCAGAGTAGAGCCACTGCTCCTCCGCATCGAGAGAAGTCAGATGAGGTGGCTCAGGCATCTGATTAGGATGCCTCCTGGACGCCTCCCTGGTGAGGTGTTCCGGGCATGTCCAACCGGGTGGAGGCCCCGGGGAAAACCTAGGACACGCTGGAGGGACTATGTCTCTTGGCTGGCCTGGGAACACCTCGGGATTCTCCCAGAAGAGCTAGAAGAAGTGGCCGGGGAGAGGGAAGTCTGGGCATCTCTGCTCAAGCTGCTGCCCCCGCGACCCGACCTCGGATAAGCGGAAGAGGATGGATGGATGGATGACTACTGTGATTATGAAGAAAATCAATGATCAGGGAATGTTCTTGTGAGTGAAGAGTGATCTGTTTAGGAGACATGCAATTGAACATTCACATAAGCAAGAGTCAATACTAGGAAACATAATTAGGCAAACAAAAATGGCAAAACAAAATTATAGTCACTAGTGGAGCAAAAAGCAAAACTTAAAATCAAAAAACACTTGCTGTGTTTGTGATTCTAATAATGGCAACATGTGTTATGATATGGAGTTCCAAACATGGCAGATTAGGGGAGGCCTCCACAAAAGGCAGTCCAGATTCTTCAGAGGCCATCCCAGAAGAGACTCTCTTAAGACCAGCTTGCTCCAAAACGTTACCTACCAGCCCCAAAATAGGCAGCTGGCATTGAAAGTTCAAATAGTCTATGACAGCCAAAATATACAAATATGCTTTACAAAGGAGATTAAGCCATGAAAACTCTGGCTTGTAAAGACAATCCTAAACTGTATTATTTATAAAAAAAAAGTATATATAACAAAAATACTCAAAATTGCAAAAAAGAAAGTGTCAAAAATGTCAGTTCAAGGCAAACAAGTCCCAATAGGTAATCCATTAGCAAAAAATCAAAGACAGGCAGATGTAACCAGAAAAGCCAGTAAAAACTTTACTTACTATAAACTTCTTCACACTACTATGTACCACTACTGACACTTTCCTCTGAGCTACTTATCAAGATGGAGGAAGGACCCAGCAGCAGCAGTGACGTCAGGGTGGCCCCGCCTACTCGGACTCCGCCCACAAAGAACAAAAAGGAGGCACGTTAAAAAAGACACTACATAATTACAAACGTAACAGAAAAATACATAAAAATAACGGGCATCATCATTCAAAAACAACAAAAATAAACTCATAAGCATACATTAATACATAACAACAAACCTTTCCTATGTTTTCACAAAAAGTTCACACACCTTATACAGTGGCATTTTTAGAATGAAAACTCTGACGAGGCCAAGAATGACCTTTGAAAGAGACATTATCAGAAGGAGCATAGCCCCCTGCTGAGAAGCTGTGAGTGTTTGTGTGTGTGAAAGACAGAAAGAGGGAGGATGATTAAGCACTTTTACAGTAGCACTTACAAGACCCACTCCTCTGCTTAAAGTCATTAACCTGTGTGTGTGCCTACTGGCAGGGATCCTGGCTTGCATCAGACCATGGAATGGCAGAAAGTGACAACCTTACACATAAGCCTCCAAAGAAATTGGTGAAGTATAATCAAGGAAAAGTGAAAGTAATAGAAGAAAGAACAAAACTGTATAAATCACAGTTATTCGCCAATATAAATTAGGAGTAGGTAGGAGTAAGTTGGATGTGAGTGAGTACACCCTTCAAATGAACTGGTGATCTTACACTAAATACATCTAGCATCGGCTCTAACGCTTTGATTCTCTATTTGAAGAAAGAGGTTAAAAAAAAGACTGATTGAATGATTATTTTTAAATAAGTATTTCTGGAGCAATTCGTTTCAAATAAAGAAAGTCCATTAAATGTCTGAAGGCAATTAAAACTATATTGGTATTTTGTTAATAATTCAATCAATGTCTATTGATAAAGAGCAATATTTTAGTTAGTAATGTAAATGGCAGGGAACAAAAATATAACATAAAATTCATTATCTCATTCACTTCTTGTAAAATATTTTAGGATGCTGTTATGGATTATAATTGAATAATTGAAAAGCTTTATTGTATCTAGTACTAGCTGAAATACTGACAGCAGAGAGTGCCTTGGCCATTTATACTAGGAGGAACTCAGATTTGTTTAAAATTAATTTTTCCATTCCATATACCCCAAAACATAAAATATTATATAACATTTACTTGGGGTCAAATTAATAGGTATGCAGATGTTGATGTTGATTTTGTAGCTTATGCTGTTTCCAGATGTGTAAAGACATTAGAGAGAATTTCATAATGTATACTACATTCATCCATCTTCTATTGTTGAGAATTACATTTTTTTGTCTTTTAATATTTAATTCACCTGCATTGAAAGGTAATTTTCTTAAGCACTGCCTGAGATATGGAAGAAAAAAAAAATATGGCCTCAACATTTTATTGCTTTTTGTCTCATGAGTAAGACATTTTAGCTTTTGTACAATGACTTATTATCTCATACCTACAAAGGAATTGGAGTGAAACCACATAACTGGTATTTTGGGATGATAGTCTAACATATACTAACAAATACAAGTATGAGCTGCAAAATGAACTGTATGAAGACTCTTGAATTAGGAAAATGCACAAACAAATACATTGATGGAGAAATGTGTTATAAGTCAGCAAAAGGACATCAATTAGAAATAAGTTATAAACACGGCAATCTTTCTAATTAACTGACTTAAAAATATTACTTTTAGGTGTGGGTTGGAGGGTAAATGTGTCTCATGACACCTCATGATACCTGTGTTTTTATTTTGAGAGCTGGTTTGCTCTTTTTCGAACTGTCTCTGCCTTTCGCCCTTTTGTATCAAAACAATACAAAGCAATGCATGCAAATGTGCTGTGTGTGGGCAACATGATATAAAGGGCTGGGGGGGGGGGAGTGGGGTGGGAATGCAGGTTAAAAGAAAAGGTTTAGAAAAGCCTTGTTATATTTGCTTAATGCTCCAGTCTCTGTAGAGCTGGGTGCAGTACCTACCTGTGGATTACATTCAGAATAGCTCAGTAACCATGTCTTGAGAACACAGGAGAATAGGCCTGTTTCAGATCCATTGTCCCATCCCATACCTAAGTTACGTGATTTGATTACAATACATATACACTTATTGTTCTCAATTAATTTAAATATCCTTTAGGCTGTGCCTGAAAAGCACAAGAGAATGTTCAGAAAATGTGCAGGAAACCTGTGAATTACCATTAGTGTTTAGAATTCAGGTGTAATCTGAATAGTTCCACTTTACCATGAAAGGGAATTATCCAAATCTGACACATACAGTGCATGAGCTTTAAATACATTATTGAAATGTATTCTGCATGAATAGCTTTATTTTAAAATGTGTTCTGTAAAAACTCCAAGGTTATTTCCAGTTCTATTTTGCAAAAAAAGGTCTACCAGAATAAAATAAATGAATGTATTTCTAAATGCATGAGAAAAACCTAAAGTGTTTTTTATTTGTTTTTTTTTTTTGCATTTATTTGTAAATCATAGTTTGAATACACAGTATTAGTTCTCTAAGCCCTTGTGATTTACCATTTTATGCAAAAAATACAATCAAAAACAATAGACGGGGAATGCAGGTGTCAAGATTTGGATATGGATTGAAATTATAAATCTTCAATTTACGCCCCTTAATTATTGTTTTTCCTTATAACAATATGACTTAACCAAAATAAAAAAACACAACATTAGGCAGGTATTATGCTATGAGCATGAATATCTTTATTATGGGCTGAATATAAACAACAGCTTTCCTTCCTGAACTTGATCACGTCTGTAATCTCCATTGCAGCACCACATTATTATTTAACTTTTTAGGACAGGCACGGATGTCCATGTATCAATATAAAAAGTAATTACTCAATATATCATCTTGTGGTAATCTATCTTATAAGCCAAGCTAATGTGACATATCTATGGGGGAGAGAGGGTGGGACTTGTTAAAAGAAAGTGCATAACATGGATAAGTGACTTGGTGAAATAAAGAAGTTTTGTGGATCTTCATGAACGAAGGAGTTATAGCAGTAAGTCCAAACTTACTTACGACCTGGTGGTTGGATCACAGATTCAGAAGATGTAATATAATAAAGCAGTTTCTAAAATGGAAAGCCCACTCCATTTGAATATGATAGGGTAGGGACAGCGTTTGGACTATCCTGTCATTATACCTAAACTTACCAAATGTATGTATGAAGGTTGACAAGAAAGTTTTGCAACACACTTTTTTTATTGCTGATAATTTAAGAATTTTTAACATACAGCATAAAACTCTTTGCGGCATTCCACATGAAAATATGTGCATGCCCAAAACAAATCACATTTATAGCACTTGGCGAGTGCACATTTCTACAAAACTTATTCTTTATAAATCACAATTTACCTTGCAAATGTGCATAAGTGATCAACACACCTTGCACGTCACTCTAATACACCCAAATATGGAACATGCTAATTAACCTCATACATATGCAATCACGATGCTGCAGAACTTCATTGGCTGGTAGAGCGGACTCCCACCTAACACCCTGAGGCACCGTCACCTGCTTTCAAGAGTATCTGATCGTGCTCCACAACTAGGAGTGCAAGGTCATGTGTGGCATTATAGGCCCTCTCCTCTGCGTTCTGGAGGTCTGGGAAAGGCATAAAGCATTAGCGTCTGAGCAAGTAGCTGCTATTACTTGGCACATATGACATGATTGCTGCTACAATAAATAGTACAGGCCATAGGAAAAACTGAGGGATCAGCCTTTTAACTTACCAACAAGCCAGCCACCAGGTACAGCATCATCATGTCTGCAAAAGCTAAAGTACTTTGCCTGAAAATAAATAAATCAGGGGTTGACCCTGGCCACAGAGACACAAGGTTTGTCAGTCTCATCTTGGTATCACAGATTACCTTTGCGCTAATAGAATGTAACAGCTTACAATTAACAAAAGCAGATTCATTCTAACTGATTGCCCTTACTGCTATATAAGTGCAGTAAAGCGATTGTATTTCATTAGGGGAACTAGGAATTGCCTTTTTATGTCGGCAAAAACATGTTATATGTATGTGCACACACATCATAAAAAAACAGAATGTAGCGCCTTGACTGTTGGTTAAAGGCTTTCAGCACGGCATGGAGGGAAGCTTGGCTGAGTTATTCATGACCTGTTAGTTAGTTCCCTAACAAGTAACATTAGGTAGCCAATATGAACTGATGAATAACCAAAAAAGTTCTTCAGTACAAATATGCAGCACTTACCCTCTTGAAAGGGAACTAAAATACAGTCTGTACATTATATTCATCACTTTTGAGGTGTAATATGTTTGTCACGTCAACACACATTATAATAATGGCATGGTGATATGAATTATTATGCATACAAGTCATCATTTAGCTGGTTTGACTGCATTTCCCTGATTGGCCAAAGGGTATCACCATTTCCTAGTTTCTCCAAAATGTTGCATACGCATCGGTCAAAGTTGACTGTTACCCAGTCAAGTTTTCTTTAATAAATCCTGACATTTGTGTGGGAAGTTGCATACACACTCTTTTTGTACATGCACAAGCTTTATAAATGAGGCCCCAGGAGTTTTTGTTACATTTTTTTTAATAATCTCTGTCAACTTCAACAGTCCTACATCAGGAAGAAACAAAATAATCTCTCCTCAGCACTTGCAGTTACTTCTTTAATTCTTCAATCACCTCTTAATTAACCACAACCCGTCACCCTGGATGGCATATTTGTGAGGTCCAAAGACATGGAACTGTAAAGGAGCAAGATCTGAGCGGAGGGTAAATGGTGAAGACTAATCCAGTAAGTGTTGAGATTGCTCCTTTATGTTTGTAAACTTGTGTGTGATTGTGCTTTATTGTGTTAAAGAAGGATTTCTGCAAAATGCTTGTGAAGTTGAACTATGTACAGTATGTATAATAGCATTGTGGTGAGCACAATGGCAAACAAAGTGGGCTCCTGGAGGCAGCCAGTATAGATAGATTTTCAGAGGCGTGACCACGGGGGGGCTGGGGTGGGCACTGCCCCCCCAGAGACAAGCCGTGCCCCCCCCCCCTGCGAAATGCTCAGTCTGTCCAATGAAAACTCTGGAGATGAATAACATTTGATTTTCAAAACTGAGTTGCTTTCCAATCGGCCCGTTTGAATTTGGGGCGTATCCATCAGTGTCTCCTCCACTAGACAGGCACCGTGCTGCTCACAGTTCACTTCACCGCACATTTTGCAGCACGTTTTGAACTTGTTGACCCCATTCTTTAATCAAAACAGCTTATACGTTCCATTCTCCTTTTATTTTCTGGTTGGTAACACCAAAGGCTATGCATAGGTGGCTTATTAAAAAGCAGACATCTTCAAACTCTGTCCCTCCGCAAGCTGCTGGCTCCACGGTTGAGCCCAACACCGCTGCTACAAACACAGAGCACAGCGCACCCACGTCGGGAACGGAAACTCCAAAAGATGTAGATAAGCCTACACAATCCTCCAGCTCTGCGCCCGTGTCAGGTACTCCAAACCTCTGCCTTCAACAAAATATACAGTCCGGTCTGCCTGACTTAAATATGGATAGCCCATCCCAGCCCATGTTAATTAATTATCCCAAGCGCGCATTCGGAAACACACTCAAATGTTTTAGCGCAAGCTGGTATCAGTCTCGACCATGGCTTGAATATTCTGTTGTCCGTGATGGCAGCTTTTGCTTTGCCTTCCACAAATTTAGTGTTTCCAATTCGGACCGCGTGGACATATTCACCAAACACGGCTACGCTAATTGGAAAAAAGCTCTAAAAAAAGACGGTGGCGGCTTCCACAAACACGCGTCTAGTATCCCACATGTCAGAGGCATGTCTGTATCACAGCACTCATCATTGGTGTGTCTTCAGCTGCATGCGAAAGCTCTTTCTCTACTTTGAACCACATTCTCACTCCACTCCGCCGAACAATGCTGCATTCAAGGAAGAGAAATTTAGTCATTCTGGCACATGAGAAAAACATCACAGAAAATCTAGACATGAATGAATTTATTTCAGAATTTGCCAAGAGTAACCGCAGACTGATCCTGTAGATAATATCCAGGTTAAACACTGGAAACTGATGTCCTATAGCCTCCCATGACTACAATAAGCCATGTTTCTGTTCTTGCTCTCATATGTTGTATACATTTACTTTATTGATATTTACCTTGTAGATGTAGTTCTATATTTGTTCACAAAAAATAATAATATAAGTTCCATTGCCTCTGTTAATTTTATTGAACAACTAGCAAAATACCCGCGCTTCGCAGCGGAGAAGTAGTGTGTTAAAGAGGTTATGAAAAAAAAAAAAGGAAACATTTTAAAAATAACGTAACATGATTGTCAATGTAATTGTGTTGTCATTGTTATGAGTGTTGCTGTCTTTCATATATATAATATACACACACAGACACACATAAACATATATATACATATACATATATATATACATATCTACATATACACATATCTACATATACATACGTATATACACATATACACATCCACATAAACATATATATACATATACAAATTTACATATCTACATATATATATATATATATAGACATACATATATACATACATACATTCACATATATATATATATATATATATATATACTGTATATAAACATATGTACTTATTGGCTCCTGTATTTAGGATATAGCAGGTTGGATAATGGACGGATGGACATCTGTATGCATAGCCCTATTTGCCCGTTTTCGTTTTTTTTCTTTCTTCAGTAATATTTCAGTAAACCCGGAGCTTGTCAGTTCAAATCCTGGTACTGACACCACTGTGTGACCCTGAGGAAGTCACTTCACCTGCCTGTGCTGCAAAAAACAAAAGTAATGTAACAAATTGTACCTCAGATGTTGTAAGTTGCTGGAATAAAGGCATAAGTAAAATAGATAAATATGTACAGTGTATTATACACATAGGAACTATTCATTTATTTTCAGTTAAGTCATCTACAGCAAACTTTTATAAATGAGGGTTTCTGATTTTTAGATAGTGCAAACTGTTTCTTCTTCATTGACGTTTTCTCTTGGAGAGCTTTTTTCATTTCATTGAAAATGAAAGCAGCAGCTGCCAAAATATGTAGCTTTCTTATTAATTTTTCAACATTGTGTAAAATAAATGTATAAAGTAACATAAAAGGTTTAAATACTGGTTATCCTTTTACACTAAAATATTACTAAAGAGGTAGAAAAAAAGTAAAATGGATATGTTCTTTTTCTTTAAGGAGATTAAATATTACTGAAGAAAGAAAAAAAAAATTAAACAGCCAAATGGGGCTATGCATACGAACTTAAAAGGTTTAAATAAAACAGAAATATATATTTTATTTTTACTTGCTTAACTTGTGGAGGGTGTATCCTGTAGCAAAGCCCTAACTTTTTTCGTGAAAGCCCGTTTCAGTAAATAAGTGTTAAAAACAGGTGTAAAGATATTGACAATAAGCTACGCAAACCCAGGAAGACATGGAATCGTTTAAATCAAGTATCATTACATCTTCCTTTCTTAAAGAGAAGTAAGGCAGTACTTATAAGCTTACATATTTATATATAGACATACATATATATATACATATATATCTGAAGCCGTGCAAGCACACTCTTGAGAATGCAACGTATAGTTGTACAGGAGAAAAGCAATCTTGCCTCAAATCAATGGCAACCTTTTGTAGGTCTATGAACTTAATTTAAACTTTAGGTTTACACGGTGCTTTCTTTCCGAAGTACCTGCACTCATGAATATGTCTGTATGTGTCAGTCGGTCAAATCCACGCGCTTCGCACCGGCGAAGTACCGCTTTTAAATTTTTATTAAGAAGAAAATAAAACGTTTTTAAATTGAGGGAAAATATACTAATAACAGTTTGTTAAGGATCTGGTTTTTTGTGAAGCTGCCTTTACTCGAGTGATCACTTCGACCTGACTTGGTGGCCAAGTATAAGCGTTACCTCATAGGTAACCACCCATACAATCAGATTATGAATCAGACTACGAATGCCGTGAATGTAATTACACACTCACTGCACTTGCTTACGGTAATCGAACCTGGGACGTCAGCGCTAGAGGGGCTTAGCAGCGGTGAAGTATTGCTTTTAAATTTTAATTAAGAACAAAAGAAAACCTCAGAGGTTCGATTCCCGAAAGGGAGTGAATTGAGTGTTCGATTACCTACCAGGTAACGCTTATGGTTGGACAGCAAGTGACGTAACATCAGCCACGGTGCCTTCAGTTGTGAGAAGCAGATCATAGAATGATTGAAAATAGTTTTGCATTTACCTTTTTAGTAAAAGGCGAGCTTTTAAGCCTGAGAAATCACCCCGTAAATGCACACGTTTAATTGCACATGTGTAAATATGTATGGTTACACAGTTCTAAAAGACAGTGAACAACGTCAGTTACCTTTGTTCCCGCGTTTGATAAAAGGCGAGCTTTTAAGCCTGAGAAATCACCCCGTAAATGCACACGTTTAATTGCACATGTGTTAATATGTATGCTTACACAGTATTAAAAGACAGTCAAAAATTAACGTCATTTACCTTCGTTCCCGCGTTTGACTCGTGCTGTAAATCTCTTCCTTGTTTTCAGTTCACGTGATTACGTAGGAGGCGTGATGACGTGATATGTGACTCCGCCTCCTCCATTAGAGTATATGGACAAAAAATATGTTCCAGTTATGACCATTACGAGTAGAATTTCAAAATGAAACCTGCCTAACTTTTGTAAGTAAGCTGTAAGGAATGAGCCTGCCAAATTTCAGCCTTCCACCTACACGGGAAGTTCGAGAATTAGTGATGAGTGAGTCAGTCAGTCAGTCAGTCAGTCAGTGAGTCAGTGAGGGCTTTGCCTTTTATTAATATGTATAGATAGGTTATTATTTATGCCACAATTTTTGCTTTTATATGTTATATAAAACTATGTTATTATTATTTGACCCCCATACAAAAATGGGGATGGATGGATGGATGGATGGATGGATGGATATTTTTTGCCCCCCCAGACAAGCCAAATGCCCACCCACACATGATGTTTTGGTCACACCTCTGGATTTGATACTTAAAACTGGTGGAAGAAAATGCTTATTTATATTCCTTTAAAAAGAACTATTAAGCATTTAGTTTACACAGAACAGAAGTGTTTAAGTACATTTCATATATATGTAAAATAATGATTATTAATTTTTGTAATGGCTTTTTAAACAAACAAATGACAAAGTGATTAACAAGGAAAGCAGCAAAAGATATCTGATAGAAAAATAAAGCCAAATACTCATAATGAACAAGTTACATTTTTCAAAAACACTTTACTTTATTTTGGTTTTTTTTTTAATTTGTTTTTAATTTATGTGTGCAACAAAGCAACAAAATGTTACTTTAAAATTACACATGGATAATTTGTTAAATGGTACTGATAACAAATCCCATGATGGCAAAATACTGTAGCTGTGAACCATGCACCTGTTTTAGGGAGGTCATCTGCCTCAAAGGGTGACCTCTAAGCACCTCTTCAAAAAAGTGTGACCCTTCCTGCTGTGAGAGATCAAAATCCGGAAATTCACCACACACCCTACCAAATCCTCCTCTTATTCTGTTCAACATTTGTATGGTGACAATCAAGTGTAGCATATTTGACACTCTACTGGTGTCCTGGTTTAGAGTATTAAAATGTAGAGATTTTTAGCAATGTACATTGAATTTAAATATCTTACGTTTTTCAAAAAACCTACTGTTTTTAATTATATGAAAGGAGTGAACACAACATTTATTTCTCTAGCACGTTTTCATACAAAAGTGTAGCTGAAAGTAGTTTAGAAATAGCAAATTGCGACTAAGAAATTCTATTAGATGAGAAACTAATGTGGCCAGCAACATTTAAAACGTAATTTACAATTTACAATAATGTGAAACTGGGACACAAAAGGACAACTTATTATGCACAGTGCTATTATTATCGCATAGTGAAATATCTGCTGGCTCATTAAACACCTTGCCTTGCTCTCTGGTGTACATTTGATGACCCCTGCATCCTGGTGTCTGTGCAGATAGTCATATCCATTCAATTTATTTTTATAGCACACACCACGTAGTAAGCTGGCTCAGAGATATGGTAATTGGCACGTCTACTTAACCAAAAGACTGCTTCTCCCTGCCTAGGTGTTCATCAATATTGAGAAAAACAATGTAGACAAACTTGAGATAGGATTACTTCTTCTATATTTTCTAATTTTGAAGAAATCCGAACTGTGGAAATTTTAATCTTATTTGTGGTACCAGTCAGGATATTGGGTTAGGGGTTACTATATGTGGCAACTGCCAGAACATCGTACCCTGGCCATATCATCAGACTCATATTTAGAGACTTAAAAACCATTTCTATATTTAAGGACTCTACTTCTCTTAATTATATATCTATCTTATGTAAGTATGTTGTTGTTTATTTTTGTATACTATTAATTCATTATTTTAATTTACTGTGATTTTGTTTTTTCTTGTCTAACTAACTATTTCTTTGACATCAAACAAAGCACTTTGAACTACATTTTTTGCAAGAAATTGTGATAATAGAAATAAATGTTGTTGTTGTAAGGCCATGATTCTAATTTCTAGTTCCAGTCTTATCCTGTCAGCCTCTGAATCCTGTCTAGATGGCACACACAAAGTATAAAACATCCATCCATTATCCAACCCGCTATATCCTAACTACAGGGTCACGGGGGTCTGCTGGAGCCAATCCCAGCCAACATAGAGTGCAAGGCAGGAAACAAACCCCGGTCAGGGCGCCAGCCCACCGCAGAAGTATAAAACATCCCAGATTATTATTTTTGAAAATAAGAAAAATGAGTTAAACATCAATGTATGCATCTGCCAATTTGATTATTTAAAACAAATCACAAATTATTCTTGTGTTTTAATATAATATTGTAATTTTTTAAGTGGGCTGCTCGATCAGGCTTACCAAAAAATATTGGGACAGCTTTCTGTCCAGTGGTTTATACTGTAATATAACATAAGATAATATTGTCAACCTTGCTAGACCCAATTCAGAGTTGCAGCAGGCCAGAGCCTATCCTGACAGGATTAGCACAAGGCAGGAATCAGCCCTGGATAAAACACTGGTTCATCACAGGGCCCACTCACTCTCACCGCCATAATGGTTCTCACATGGGGCCAACATTGAGTCACCAATTAACATAATACATACATACATTTTGGGCGATGTGGAAGGAAGACCCGCACTGGCAAGAGGAGACCATAAGCATTCACGTACACAACATCTAGACATGGCATTCCAACCCAGTATGATGGATCCATGAGGCAGCAGAACTAATCACTGCGCCACCGCAATGGCTTAGAAAGGCATTAATAACACTTATGGAGAAAGACAGCTGTTCATATATATTTCTCATGTTTAAACTGATGCATTACTCCTTTCTCTTTATTTGTTCTGTTTATATTTTTATTAGTATATCCTCTTCTATTACTTCAATATTATATCATAATAAATGTCAAGGCTTCTTTTCTGTTGTCAGGCAAATTGGTAAGAGTGCTGCACTGGCATAGAGCCCCTTCACTTTTTTTTTGGCTCTCTCATTTTTTTTGGAGGCTGTTCAAACACACTATTGTGAAGAGTAAATAAATTACACTCGGCTCTCTTGGCCTTTTTTCATCAGTAGGCTCAATTCCAAGCAGCTGCCTCCAATAATAGATTTCTGCTCGGATGAAAACAAAGGCCCAGGCTGAAGGCCGCATGCTCCAGGGTCACAGGGTTCCTCAACCAGCATCCTTCTTTAGTAGTTAGTGATTTTTTTTTTTGTTATAGCAGATCTCTTCGACCCCTTCCCCCACTTTCACACATTACACACACGCACACACAAACCTTTCTTTTGGAGGTATAATTAGAGATCTACACACATAATAATGCATGACTACTGCAAAGAAAAGAAAGCTAAATAACAAACCTGTTGACTAGAACGGGCAAACTGCTACAAGGTTATTTTTCTGAAATTCTGAATGTTCCTTAGCTTTTTGGTCTCTGAGAACTGAATGTTATCAGTTTGTACAGTTTCAGGAGGAATCCTTACATGGTGAAATAGAAGAGTAACTTTATGCAACCTTTGCCATAACTTCTAAAACCAAGTGTTAAAAATGCAATTCCCTGGTTTGGTTAAGGAGGAGAAATGGTTTCTTAATTTTCCAAACTTCCAGGTTGTTTTATTGTAAGGCTGATTCCACCATTTTTAAGCAAGACTGATGACCAGACACTGGATTTTATTTTTGTATTTATTTTTAGATTCTGTATTGCATGGTATATTTTTTAACTTATTCAAAATATAAAAAAATATCTTCCACCTTTGACCCAACATGAACTTACTAAAAGGAAGGACAAAGGCATACAATCCTCCTAAAGCGTTTATTGCAATTTTCTAAAATTTGGTCCATATGTAAGTATCAGGAGGGAAAATGTCAAAATAAGATCATCCGAGGACCCATTGGTCAAACAGATCTGAAACTGGTCTGGCACGTAGTATGTACTGTATATACTACTGTATAGTTTGCAAAAGTTTTAACATTAAAAAAAACAATAGCACATTCCACTTTATCTCAAAAAATATGCAAAATGCCATCCAATCAATGATTTCTGAAAAATTTAGAAAATGTTGTCGCTACGAATGTTACTAGATACATTGAAAAACGACGCGTTGGGACACATCATCAGTGATATTTCCTGGGACACTGGGTGTTTCGGGGTTCACAGCTTCAGACACCCTGACCCAGGTAACATAGCTGGGGGTTGATCAAGCGATAAATTGTGTCTCAGAAGAATTCGTTCACAGCCACAGCTATCTATAATCACTCTTGGCAGCCTCTGTTGCTGATCTGATGGCTGATCTCCTCAAAGACCCACTGATGCCAAGAAGTGTGTAACCTTTGCAGAGAGAGTGGCCAGTGAAGTCTCTGCAGCTCACCTTAACATGGCTGCAGTTCAGCGAGCTTGCCACCTTTGTTTCCAGCATTCCTCCAGAGGTGCCTGGTATTAAGCGTGCATCCTCTCAAATGCCTCCTCCATCCAATCTTCCCAGGGCATTATTAATTCAGTCATGGTATTTTGTCAATACTGTTTTTTGGTGCTCACATTTCAATGTGGTTTTTTGCTGCTTGATTATCAATAAAAACCTGATTGCGACAAGAAAAAAAAAATGTGGTCAGCAAATAGACATGGAAGGACACATAGGAAGACAGAAGGCATAGAGAGAACAAAAACACAAGACAAAGGCAAATGACAGATATTAGAAAGAGGTCCAAATATCAGGCCTAGCAAGACAGAGAAAAAAAAAATCACATGTAAGCAAGAAAATTAGATGCTCCCTCCAAAGCTGTAAGACAGAAGGTTCCACCCCAGAGTCTTAAATATGCATGCCTTTCATGGTGCTATGAAAATTAAATTAAAACCTTATGTGAATTTCCCCTTGGGATTAATAAAGTATCTATCTATCTATCTATCTATCTATCTATCTATCTATCTATCTATCTATCTATCTATCTATCTATCTATCTATCTATCTATCTATCTATCTATCTATCTTTCAGACCATGTACCATGCAACAAGTGAAAGGAAGGGTGAGAGATGGGGCCAAAAGCCAGACCCAACAAAAACAAGTTAAGAGTGTACCTATATACATGGCAATGAGGTGTGTTGAAAAATGTCAGCCCTTGACTTTAAGCTTTTCTTTCTCTCCTTCTTCTTGTTTTTGTGACCTGTCACTCTCTATTATTTTCCCATTTTACTTTTTTTGTTGGTTGGAGTGCTACCTTGTTTTGTCAGATTATTTTGTAAGAACCTACCACTCTCAAGCCCTCTTAATCCAGTTCTCTTTAGTGACACAATGTGGGAAATCATTTAATTATTTCACAGGCCTCTTATATGAGTATGAGAGGCATTGGGGTATAGTAGCTAAGGCACGGAACTTTAAACCACAAGACTGCTAGTTCAATTCATCCGTCTGCCTCACTGTATGATCTTGAACAAATCATTTTACTTGCTGTGCTGTTCTGAAAAAAAATACCTATAAATACAGGGTGAGTCAAAATTATGTAAACACTAAAGGATTATTTTTATCTCGTCCACACCTTTCCAGGTTGATGGATACGTCATGGTGGACCATTGCCATTGCCACACTCCCCTGATTTGACAACCTGTGATTTCTGGTTATGGGGTATGGTGAAGGAGCGCATGTATATCAGGAAATTTCATGATATCAATGACCTGAAGGACAGAATACAGACTCTGGAATCATCTATTCCCCTACAAAATGTGTGTCCAGGCTATAAATTGTACTGTTGCTTGTTGATTTTTGTGTGTTGAACATGATGGCGAAGAGTTGGAGACATTCCTGTAAATCATCTTGCACATATGAAGTATGTTTTCTGAATAAATTGTTTCTGCCATTCAAATATTAATATAATTTTGACTCACCCTGTATATCCAAACATAATATTAAGCTAAGTCACCTTGGTTAAAGGCATCGGCCAAATAAGCAGTAGAATATTATAATATACTAGCTGTGTAAGCCGGTCCTAGAAACTATTGAAATCGTCAGAAAAAAAATTGAAATGTCGAGATGTCAGGTAATTGAAAGTTTCTTCTGAGGTTTTGTCTTGCCGGCGTACTTGCCTCGCTTCTGTATTAGCGGCTAAGGGAGCAACTCTTTCTTTGGAGGTTTAGCTTTGCCGATGTGCTGGCTTCGCTTGCGTATCCTCAAAGGTGGAGCCCTTACCCCGACTCCACCTCTAACTTCCGGGCCGGACAGACACACACACTTCCACTCGTAGACATTTATATATATAAAGAGTTCTTAGTTATAGACTAGTTTCAAACCTGAAACTTGTGATCCTACAGAAATAGCATCAGTCTTCCATAAGCAGTTCATTCAACATGTGTAATGTACTGTAAATGTAAGTGTCTAAAACTGCTTACAGTATATTAATATAATACAGTAATCCCTCCTCCATCGCGGGGGTTGCGTTCCAGAGCCACCCGCGAAATAAGAAAATCTGCGAAGTAGAAACCATATGTTTATATGGTTATTTTTATATATTTCAAGCCCATATAAACTCTCCCACACTATTATAAACATTTCACGCACAGTTATACAGCATAAACCCTTTGTATTCTCTTAGATATTAGGTAAGATTCGTTGAAATTATGTATGTAAACACAGTTTACATACAGTAAAACCTAAATATTATTTTAAAGATATCGAGCGTCTCCGATATCAATACGTTACAGCCATTACAACAGACAGGCCACCAGCAATAAATACGTACAATGCAAGAAAAAATTGTATACAGTAAAATGTGTGTACAGCGACACTAAACTATGTACATGTAATAAGTACTGTACGTAAATAATTAATTATGGTTACTCACCAACAATGACACGACGACTTGTCCGATAACGATGAGTTTAATTTTACTGCACAACAAAGGATAGCATTACAGCTCTTCTAAAGGAGCCTCTTCAGGCGACTGTTTAGCACCGCCGTTGTTCTTCTTCCATCACTCTTCAATCCAAATCCCTAAAGCAGATTCCATCCAGACTACTGCCTTATCACGTCCACTTGCAACTCGTTTTGCGCCCTGATTAAAGGACACTGCGTGCCGTAGATCTTATATGCTTTTCCTCCTTTTTAAATAAAAAGAATCGTGGACTCATTGATGCTGTAATTGTGTCCTGCAGCGGTGTAGCTGTTCCCTTTCTTCAACATATCCAAAACTTTTACCTTTTCTGCAATCCTGAAGCATTAGCAGTAACGTGCATTAATGCTGAATGAGTGAGATTATACTTCCTGGTTAATGCAGCACTCCGTTGCTGAGCCAATCAGCAGCACACAGGAACTTAACCGCGTGCTCTGATTGGGTAGCTTCTCAGCCATCCGCCAATAGCGTCCCTTGTTTGAATTCAAATGCGTCCCTTGTTTGAATTCAAATGGGCAAATCAACTGAGGAAGCACACGTACTGTAGACCGCAGACATCCGCGAAGCAGTGAAAAATCCGCGATATATATTCACATATGCTTACATTTAAAATCCGCGATGGAGTGAAGCCGCGAAAGACGAAGCGAGATATAGCGAGGGATCACTGTAAAAAATACTTGCCACATATGACCCCTGAGATGGCAACAAATCTCACGGACACATGGTACTCTGCTAATTTTGAAACATTTCAAAATCAATACCATAAATCTTTATGTTAATACACGGTGGTGTAACTCTGGACATGTTAACGTCAAAGTCTCCACTTGCTGCAGGGACATCAAACTGTTGGCCGTAAGTTTACGTCCTATTACTTGCCCAGTGAGTTTGGACACGTCATTGTTGTTATTGTTTACATCCCTCCTCGGGCGGGACGTGGAGACAGCGAGTGACATCATCCATTCTGCTGTTGCTAGTTACAAACGCAGCACCCTGAGGCGCTTGTGCTAATCGCTGGAGAATTTAACCATTGACGCTGGACAAAACATTATCTGCCTTCTCCCAGTATGGGACTGTAACACCCGGGGAAATAAGACTATTGATTCACTGTATGCAAACGTTAAAGACGCATACAGCGCCACCCCGCTGCCTGCGCTTGGGAAAGCAGATCATAACCTGGTTCTGCTTCAGCCTCACTACAAACCAAGAGTGAGGGTCCTACCTACAACCACACGCTCATTCAGAAAGTGGTCCACCGAGGCAGAAAAGGCTCTGAGAGAATGCATTGGAACTACAGACTGGGATATCCTGCAGGGATCACATAGTGAGAACATTGAGGAGGTTGTTGACTGCACTACTGACTACATCAACTTCTGTATGGACATTGTAGTTCCAGTAAGAACTGTACGCTGCTATGCTAACAACAAGCCATGGATTACAAGTGACATCAAGGGCCTTTTGAACCAGAAGAAAAGGGCTTTTAAAGGCGGTGATCAGCATGAGCTGAAGCGCGTGCAGAAGGACCATAGAGTCCAGCTCAGGGCGGCGAAGGAGCAGTACAGGAGAAAGCTGGAGCAAAAGTTGCAGAATAACAGCATGAAGGAAGTGTGGGATGGGATGAAGATCATCACTGGCTGCAGCTCGAAGCGGGGTGCCACCAAAGAGAGAGACGTGAAGAGAGCAAACCAAATGAACAACTTCTTTAAACAGGTTTGACCACCCTAACCCACTCTCACTCTCACCTCGGAGTACTGCACCCTCCACACATCCTTCTGCTGATACCAGTATAGGAGAGATATCCCCACCCATAATTACAACAGCGCAGGTGAGCAGAGAGCTGAGGAGACTTCGTGCCAGCAAAGCAGCGGGTCCAGATGGAGTATCGCCACGACTGCTGAAGGTCTGTGCATTGGAGCTGGGGGGTCCTCTACAGCGCATCTTCAACCTGAGTCTGGAACAGGGGAGAGTCCCGAGGCTTTGGAAAACATCTTGCATCACCCCAGTCCCAAAGGTATCACGTCCTAGTGAGCTGAATGACTTCCGGCCTGTTGCTCTGACATCACATGTGATGAAGACTATCGAGAGGCTGCTGCTTCACCACCTGAGGCCACAGGTTCAACACGCCCTCGACCCTCTGCAGTTTGCATATCAGGAGAAGGTGGGAGCTGAGGATGCCATCATCTATATGCTACACCGATCCCTCTCCCACTTAGACAGAGGCAGTGGTGCTGTAAGAATTATGTTTCTAGACTTCTCTAGCGCCTTCAACACAATCCAACCTCTGCTCCTTAGGGACAAGCTGACAGAGATGCGAGTAGATTCATACCTGGTGGCATGGATCGTGGACTATCTTAAAGACAGACCTCAGCATGTGCATCTTGGGAAAGGCACGTCTGACATTGTGGTCAGCAACACAGGAGCGCCACAGGGGACTGTACTTTCTCCGGTCCCGTTCAGCCTATATACATCGGACTTCCAATACAACTCGGAGTCCTGCCACGTGCAAAAGTTCGCTGATAACACTGCTATCGTGGGCTGCATCAGGAGTGGGCAGGAGGTGGAGTATAGGTACCTAATCAAGGACTTTGTTAAATGGTGCGACTCAAACCACCTACACCTGAACACCAGCAAAACCAAGGAGCTGGTGGTGGATTTTAGGAGGCTCAGACCCCTCATGGACACCGTTATCATCAGAGGTGACTGTGTGCAGATGGTGCAGACCTATAAATACCTGGGAGTGCAGCTGGATGATAAATTGGACTGGACTGCCAATACTGATGGTCTGTGTAAGAAAGGACAGAGCCGGTTATACTTCCTTAGAAGGCTGGCATCCTTCAACATCTGCAATAAGATGCTGCAGATGTTCTATCAGACGGTTGTGGCGAGCGCCCTCTTCTATGCGGTGGTGTGCTGGGGAGGCAGCATTAAGAAGAAGGACGCCTCACGCCTGGACAAACTGGTGAGGAAGGCAGGCTCTATTGTTGGCATGGAGCTGGATAGTTTGACATCTGTGGCAGAGCGACGGGCGCTGAGCAGGCTCCTATCAATTATGGAGAATCCACTGCATCCACTAAACAGTGACATCTGCAGACAGAAGAGCAGCTTCAGCGACAGACTGCTGTCACTGTCCTGCTCCACTGACAGACTGAGAAGATCGTTCCCCCCCCAAACTATGCGACTCTTCAATTCCACCCGGGGGGGGGGGGGGTAAACGTTAACATTATTCAAAGTTATTGTCTAATTTTACCTGCATTGTTATCAATCTTTAATTTAATATTGTTTTTTTGTATCAGTATGCTGCTGCTGGAGTATGTGAATTTCCCCTTGGGATTAATAAAGTATCTATCTATCTATTAACTTTCTTCTTCAGTCATCTTATCCTATAACTCAAGTATCCGAACAAACATAAATATTTATGATATAACACATTATGTGCTTATTACTACTTTTGTTGGTAATAATTACTAATTGGTAATCTGTATATTCCCACTGCACCATTTATACTTCAAGCATTATTTTAAAAATCATGTAAATTACTCATTAGATTACATATAGTTGATTCAGAAAGTGTTCAGACCCCTTTATTGGATACTTTTGCCGTTGTTGCACATCAGTCTATACTCAATAACTCATAATGAAAGAGTGAAAATACATTTTTAGAAAGGTTTGAAACTTAATTCAAAATCAAAAACTGAAATCTCTCCATCATAGTATTCAGACCATTATTTCAGTACTTTATAGAAGTCCCTTTGGCAGCAATTACAGCTTTGGGTTTTCATGGACAAATCTCTAAAAGAGATTTCACTCGCCTAACACCATTATTCTTGGTAAGATCCTCTCAAGCTCCATTAGATTGGGTGGGAAGTGACAGTTAACTGCATTCTTTAGGTCTCTTCACAGATGTTCAATCTGGTTTAAGGCTGGGATTTGGCTGATCCACTAAAGGACAGTTAGAATCTTGCCCCAAAGCCACTCCAGCACTCTCTTGGCTAAATGCTTTGGGATATTGTCAAGCTGAAAGATGAACTGTGGCCCCAGTCTGAGGTTGCATGTACTTTGGAGCAGGTTTCCTTTAAGCACCTCTATGTAGTTGGCTGCATTCATCCTTCTCTCAATTCTGACTAGTCTCCCTGTCACTGCCACTGAGAAGTACTTTCATAGCATGATGCTAAATTAAACATGCTTTACCATAGGGTTGATACTAGGCAGGTGATGAGCAGTGTAGTAATCCTGTCTGGACATAGTGCTTGAAGTTCTACTCAAAGAGTTCAGATTTTGTCTTATTAGACCAGATAATCTTGTTGCTTATTCTCTCAGACCCCTAGCAGGCTCTCATATGCCTTTCAGTCAAGAGTGGCTTCCATCTAGCCACTGTACCATATATGCCTGATTGGACTGGAGTGCTGCTGAGTCAGTCGTCCTTACAACAGGTTCTCTCACTTCAGCAGAAGACTTTTAAAGCTCAGCTAGAGTGACTGTTGTGATTTTGCTCTCCTCTCTCATCAAGGCCGTTCTTGCTCAGTTACTAAGTTTGGTTGGATGGACAGCTCTAGGAAGAGACTTTCAAAACTTCTTCTATTTCACAGTTATTAAGGGTGTTTGTGTTACTGGAAACACTCAATGGATTAGTAATTATTTTATCCCCTTGCCCTGATCTATGCTTCACCATAATTTGATTGTAAAGTTCTACAGAGAGTTCTTTGGACTTTATAACTTGGTTTATCCTGACATGCAGTGGAAATTGTGGACCTTATATACACAGGTGTGCGTCTTTCTAAACGAAGTTCGACCGATGTAATTTACCACAGGTGGACTAATCGAGTTCTAGACACAACTCAAGGTATGTAAAGCAAACAGAATGCACCTAAATACAATTTGAAGTGCCACAGCAAAGGGTCTGAATACTTATATAAAGTAGAGATTTTAGGTTTTGTTTTTTAATACATTGACAAACCTTTTTGAAAATGTTTTCACTTTGTCATTATGGCTTATTGATTGTAGATTGATTGGAAAAAATGGCAGATTTGTCCATTTAAAATTAAATCTACAACACAATTAAGTCTACAGGAAGGATTCTGAGTAGCATCTGAATGTACTGTATTTGTGGCTTGTCAGATATCACAGTGTTTTCTAGTGTTTCATGTGTAAACTCAAAACGAATGTGCAAAATTTTACATTACAAGAGAAAAGTAACAATGCTACAGTATTTGAAACGAGAGGTGTTTAGTATTCCCAAAACATTGTTGGATAAATATGCACTAAATTACCTGCAGCTCTACAGGACACTGTGTGATCATTACAAGGATTTGGGCAAACTATTCTACAAAACAGACCTATTTCAGGTCACTGCCATGTAGCTCTCCAGTCCAACCAATCTTTCAGTCAGAAGCTCCTTATCTTTAACTGAAATCCTTATTTATCTAAGTAGACAAACACAAAGGATGCAAAGTCAGTTAAACTGAAAACAGTTATTTTATCGGCATAGGCTTAGCCACCTGTCAGAAGATGAATCTCTCGACTTACCTAAATCTCTACCCTCACCTAGGGTCAATAGCTTTTGGTAATTAACTGAAAAAATGAGATTGCGACTACTAGCGGCCAAAATGAGGTTTTTCAACAGGGTGGCTGGGCTGTCCCTTAGAGGTAGGGTGAGAAGCATAGGCTTAGCCACCTGTCAAAAGGCGAAGCTCTCGACTTACCAGTCAATCTAAATCCCTACCCTCACCTATGGTCAATAGCTTTGGGTAATTAACCAAAAAAAAATGAGATTGTGGGTACTAGCGTCTGAAATGAGCTTTCTCCACAGGGTGGCTGGGTTCCCCCTTAGAGATTGGGTGAGAAGTGCAGACAACCAGGAGAGGCCTAGAATAGAGCCACTGACCCTCTTCATCGAGAGGAGCCAATTGAGATGGTTCAGGAACACCTTAGGATCCCACAGTATGAGTTGTCAAGTGTGGCTGGGGAAATGGACATACAGGCCTCACTGCTAAGACCATTGCTCCTGCGATTTAGTTTTGGATAAGCGGTGGAAAATGAATGAATGAATGAATGTATCTCTTCTCATGCTCATGCTTGGAATGGTTCTCCACAATCAATAAAATAAATTTAAATGCATTACATTAATGCCAAATAGGACTAACTATTTAATCATGTGTACTGGCATGCTTAAATTAATAAATAATCATAATTTTGTAGGGTACATTAATTAAAATTTGATGTACTGCTTGATCTGGCTAACAAGGTGTCTGCCAATGTTACCTCATATCCACCATCCTTTCTTTACATCCCATGCCTTCTTCTTGTCTATGTGGAGTTTGCACACTCTCTCAGTGTCTGCATGGATTTTCTTTCCAGAGTCTTAAAGAAATGCTGGTTAGGTGGAATGGAGATTTCAAACTGTCCATATGCGAGTGTGGACGTATATGCTTAAGTGGTCTCTGCTAGTCTCCAGTGTCCCGTCCAGGGCTGCCTCCTGTCTTGTACGAAGTGCTGTTAAGTATAGGCTTGAATCCCCATGGAGTGAAACAAATGGGATTTAGAATGCTACATGTATATTTTCTAAGCGGTAAAACAGTTCACCCCAAATAGCAATGCTACTTCACAGTGCTTTATAGGCCAGAGTGATTGCTATGTAGATATCGTATGTTATCTTTAAGTTGACATAAGTTTTTCTTTTCTTTTCTTTCATAGAATCAGCTATAATCCGCAATCAAGCGATGAGCTTTTATGTTGACTGGCAATTCAAAATTGACCAAGAGTGAGCAAATATGCTGTGCAATGAGGATGATTTCTGAGACTGATTTCAAAAATGCACCCATTGCTCCCTTCAGAATTGTAATGGAAAAAGAATAGGTTTAGGTTTTCATGACAATTACAGCAGTTGTGGTACTGAAAATTAAAACTAAACATTGAAGTATTAAAGATTTATAAAGATGTGTGCAGATGAGATTCTGTTCCAAATCTGCGAATACAGCCACTGGTACTAGATTGACAATACTGTAGAGTGACATTCAACAATAAAGCAAATAAATTAAACTAAATGTCAACGCTTTCATGTTAGCATCTTTTGCAACTCATAGGAACATTCTTCGTGCTTTTAGAACCTTTTTACCTATGGTCAAAGTGCATTTATGTAAAAAGGCATGTAATAATTCAATTGTAAATGGTAACTACATGCCAAAAAATTAAAGCAAAGGTTAAAAATAAAATGTTTAGGCTGTTGTGAAATAAATTCTCATTTTATGGATTCGTAGAGGTAATTATCCCTTGTCTGAGAGTCGTAGTCTGAAGAAAGATTTATTATTCTAAATGTTTATGTGACACAGAAGTAAGAGCAGACTAGAAGTAGACTTAAGAGGTGGTAAAAAAAATACATTCTTCTATCCTGTGTTTATGCATTCAAGCTTAAGTAGCTTTAAAATTAAAAACTAAAAACCTTCAAAAATAGTTTATTTTAAATTTTAAAAAATCAGGAATCTGCCATAAAGTTCACACATTGCTTAAAGTCTTATTGATGTGTAGGATGAATAGTATGTTGTTTTTGTTCAAGCCTTAAATCAGTCAACAGGCCTAAGAAAGTAAGGCTGAGCTAATTGACAATGCCCCTCAGTGCCCTTTATAAAGAATCTCTATGGAAACAGCCATTCAAACAAACATCTTTGCATTTCCCTAAAGCCTTTCCTTAATTTTGTAATGTAGGTATTAAGGTTTTTGTTTTCATTAATTACACCAAATTTGTGAATATATGATCTGGCCTATAAAAGTAGATATTGTAAAAAATAATATTTTCATATGACCATATGCTTATTTACTACTTCACAAATATCCACAACTAAATATTCAGAAAATATACTTATATCACAAATTGTCATTTATTCAGAAAATGAAATTACAAGATGTTGCCGTAACAGATTGGCAAACTTACACCTCAACACATTTCTCAAGCAAACTATCAACACTGTGCCTTCAAAATAATAACGCTGAGTATCACTTTTATTATACAAGAAATAAGGGAAATAACATTTATTTCCATTCCATAAATCAGCTGGTAAAATAATAAAACCTGTGGTGAATACTTGCTGTACCTCATCCTTATGATAAAATGATAAAACTTTTAGGAAATGAGCAGGAGGGCGATTAAGTTCTTGGCATTTTGTTCTGTCTTTGTCCTTTTAAATGAGTCTTGGCCTCAGAGATGGTTAGATGTCCAGACAAACAAATAAAGCTAGCCTCTATCCTTTGATATCTGGGACAGAAGAAATAGCAGTTTTTACTGACTAGTCTTTGAGGAGCAACAGGAAATGAATGACCACTGAGCTGGTTATATAGTTGCACCACAGGTCTTCTGATGCTTTAGTTTAGAATTGGAGAGATCATGTAATGACTCCCATGATGGTGACAAAAAGGGCCTAATTGAGAAACTTAGGAAAAGTAAAAATGGCCCAGCTCTGCCACAATAAAGGTTTCCTTAATTTCCTCAGAACTTTTGTACAGTTACAAGATTTTCTTTGCCTGTAGCCAGTATATTGGCTGAAGTAAAATCTAAACCTTCAGTTGTTACTTTGCTCTTCCTTGGTATTTTATGTTGTTAGTCTTTTTCTAATATACTTCTCAAAAGCTGATCCTTATTGCTATTTGAGTAATGCAGTACAAGTTACAGTATGATCAGCATGGCCATGTAGTGGACATAGAAGTGCTACTGCCCCATAACTTCACGTACCTGATTTTGAATTCTGGTCTAACAAGGCTGCTTGGAGTTGGCTTGTCTTAATCATGTCTTTGTTGTTGTTTTTTTTCTAGATATTCATCTGTCTTTCCACAGCCCAACAACATGTATATTAATTTAATTAACACATCATGGAAAGCCCTGTGAGGGTGAGTGTGTATGGATGAGCGATCCAATTAACCAATAAGGACAAATGTGAAATATGAGTTAGCTCACATTGATTCAGAGAAGTCATGAAAACTCCAGAAAAGATCAGTACTCAACCAAAATGTCCGAAACTATGAGATGGCAGCTCTGTTTCCTGAGCAACTGTGCTAACCACCTGGTAAAATATTGGTTTGACTCAAGGTATACTTTAACTTCCCAAAAAGGCAAATAAAGCATCATTTTAAAACTCACAACACAATGTGTGCCAATTCAGCAGCATGCCTTCTATTATGTGCGTGCTAAATAGGACTGAACTTCTAACTTGTAACCAGTGCTTCTGAGAATCTGCAACCCTGAACTAATGTAAGCAGGTTTAAGAATGAATGGACTGATGGATACTATTGAGCTCATTTTCAGTATGTTTGATATGAATAGAAACAAACGACAAAGGTTAAGAGAACAAACATCCTACTGCTAATGCAATAACTATAAATAGACACAACTATTATCCTCTGCTCCTTTGTGTGTTTTGATTGCATTTCTTCTTTCATTTGTAACTGATATGCTAAAAAATAATCTTTATAGTGGAATGGGCTGAGCAGTGAAACATACTGTAAATAGAGTTTTTGCAATTGCGGTAACTTTGAGCTTTGAATCCCATGTACTTTTAAGCAGTATGTTGTAAGATTTTAAATTTCCATAGCTAAGACTTTAAAATAATCTTAAATTCAATAGTAAGTGGCTACTGGTTATTCTGGTTCTAATTCCAGCCAGTTCTTCTCACACACTCTTATTTAACTGAATTACTTACTTGATTTTTTACCACAGATTCCATAAATTTAATGTTTGCTCATATTATTTAAAATTTTTTGTGATCACCGATTCCCCTTTGCTTGCCATATGTACTGTAATGCCTGTGAAAAGAAAAACTGATTTGTTCCAAAAAGAATAGCTTCATCAACTACATTTTCCTTAAAATAACAGGTAAAAAAAATCAGCATTCTTGAAAGGACATTTCAAAGGAAAATATCAGGAGATAAAGACTTTACAACAATGTAGTACTAAGACAAAATGGTATCAAAAACAGAGAGAGAAAAGTCCTAAAGTGCAAGCCAAAATAAGACTTATAAATTAAAAACAAAGGAAGAGTAAGGAGATGAAAAGTCAAGGTTTGTAATCTATCCCATTACCAGAATACAATGCATGCCACCACCATGATTTATTCTCATGAAGTCATGACATCACATGCAACATCAGGTAGGCCACACCCCCTAGTAACCACCACAGCAACAGTAAACAGAAAAAACCCAAAATGGCAGTACCCACTGAATTCCATAATGGTAGTGTGGTAAAAACTAAAATATACCAAACAAAAAAATATATACTTGTAAAGGTTTAAAACATTTTCAAATCATAACACCTCCAACCTTAAACTTGGATAAATTAGGTTTAGAAGAACTGAATATGCTTACAATAATAATAATAATACTAATAATTCATTACATTTATATAGCGCTTTTCTCAGTACTCAAAGTGCGGCTTACAATTTTGATAGATAGATGGATTAATAAGCCTTCTAGCCTCTCTATTCATTATATTATTTTATTGGCTATGTGAATGCATTTAGTCTTCTGTTGTGAAGGTTGTACACTATTTCTTCAATGACATTACTGTAGTTTGTTAGCAGCTAACATATGATTAAAAGACAACGAAAAATTCCATGTACTTTGACTTTTCTGTATAATTTTGTCTCAATTTTGCCGCCATTCCATATACTCCATTAGTGTTCTGCTATCCATTGCCCAAACTTCTGTATAAATCCACTTGTATGTTCACAGTCATGGATTATTCCTAATGGCTGTTAGGTGATGACTCCTGTCAGTCCACATCTACAGTTTAGATGTGAACTTCTGTACATGCAGACATTTAATGTTTTATGGACCATTGACCAAATTGCAAATCATTGGTTTCTTTCTTCAGGTACTCCAGCTTTTAAAGCCTAGACATCTCTGTTAGATCCTCTAGGGGCAGAGGAAATCTACTGTAACAGTATATTATTTTATGTAATAAATCTTCAGGAAAAACCATTAATGGAACACAATAATGACTTGAAGTACAGAGCTAGCCCCCCTATAAAATACAACCCTAATGAATTTCCCATGATGATTCTAGAGATCTGACTAGATATATTGGAGTTACCACACATTATTTTACATTTATGCTACACATGCAGAAAATAAATAAAAGTTAATGGACTTATTTATTTTATCCATAAACTTAATGGTACTTTTCATCCTTTACATTTTTCTGCTTTATCTCCCCCAGTTGCATTGTTTTTCAGTTCACCCAGGATTCTTTTGTCATCCTCCATGATAGTTTCTCCTCCTCAAACACTTGCTGTTTTAGATATAATATGTACAAAGTGTTTAAAGATGGTACTACTAGTAAAGGAATAAATCTTTTGCATTACATTTTTTAGATTTGATGACAGCTTGTGGCACAGAAAAATTGTTGTATCTGACATGTTTGATTCAGGGCAGTGATGATATCTGTCTCAAATTTGGAATGATTTCATGCACCCTGGTATTCTTTCTCAGTTTAGATATGCAGTCAAGTAAATTTACCTCTCCGTGTTGTCATGGTGTATTTATGGATGAAAATGTGCTTGATGGTGTCTTGAAGATGGTGTGTTTCTTGAAATAGACAGATACGGTGTGTAATAGAATGACAGTTTCTACTTTACACCCATAGCGGTTGAAATGGGTTTTAGCATGCTCTTGCTCTGATCACAGGTTTAAAAAATGAGTGGATGTATATGTGACCCCCATCTCTGGTTTTGTCAGTCTATTATAATTAACAGCAAATACTTCCAAACCTGATTAAAATATCTTCTAATTTTTATGAATTCTGTTACATCTTTCAAAAAAAACAGAAAAAAGCCTGAGGCAACCATTTGCTTCAGTATTCAGGTGAAGATCAAGAGGTCACATTTGCAATATTTCATTCAATTCAATGTGGGTGGAGGATGTTTTAACTGTAGGGTATTATGGGTAAATGAATAAGAATATGCCAAAAATGGTATCTGCTTCATTCCTGCTACAGTGTAGACACATAGGAATTCTCTTATTCAAAATAGATTGTGCACTTATCTCCTTTTGCTTTTTTATTTTGCAATTAAAATAATTTTTTAAAAAATGACGGCAAATCAGTAGGAAACATTACAAATAAAATTTCAAGAGATTTTTTTGTTGGCTTTTGAAGTAACATTCTGAGAATGTTGTGCTATACTGTACATACATGTTTGCATATAGTACATTCAGATTAGTAATATCTGGTTGAGTAAAGGTTAAACATTGTGTTTCTAGGCTCTCTTCAGAGCTTGAGATTTTTGTTTTGTCTGTATATCTTTTTTCCTTTAGCAACCTATCTATCTAGTGAAAAGATTAAGTGGTCCCTTCTTCATTAGCATGCAGACTCAAGTATGTGTATTTCAGAAATTCAAAGTTTCAATCTGAACAGTTCAGATCACATCAAATCTACCTGACGAGGACAGTGCTGTGTAGAATATTAAGTATCTCTGGGTATTGCGCTATGTCTTTTATTTATTCTCCTATTTACACCAATCTCTGTTGAATCCAAGGGCACCTCTTAAGAAAATGTTGTGAATAAAGTGGTCTTTGCAATACAAATAATGTTTTTTACATTTCAAATGTTAACATATTTAAAAGCAATTCTCTCTGGTTTTTTTTTGGCACACTTCTGTTGAACATAAAAAAAATGAAATTAAACATATTACTATATTTAGGTTTACACCTATACACAGCTGCTGGGGCTTTCATCGTGCATTGATGAAATTATCATGGACACATCCTTTTTTCCTTGCCCACTTTATTCCTGTATTGAATGATTAGACGATGAGACCCCAGGCCAGCAACAGACAGCTTTGGGTTTGGCAGAACTCGCCGTGGAAAGGGAATTTCATCCATCCATCCATCCATTTTCCAACCTGCTGAGTCCGAACACATGGTCACGGGGGTCTGCTGTAGCCAATCCCAGCCAACACAGGGCACAAGGTAGGAACCAATCCCGGGCAGGGTGCCAACCCACTGCAGAAAGGGAATTTCAGTTTTCACAGTATACAGACAGACTCACAGCCCGTGACCCTGCGAGCATTCATTTCACAAGAGGAAAAACCCAGAAGTGAGGCATGTGAAATAAGACATGCATACTTCATGAAGAGATCTCCCTAGGATATAGACATTTTAGGTCTTGTTCTTAATTTTAGTTTTTCTAATTCAATAAGACTACTTCACACTTCAAACAAAAGATGTGCTTACTGGGTTCATATTCATCTGTAAACTGGTCCAGTTGAGTGAGTATAGTATGCAATAGTCAACGTTGACATTCACATTTTATTCCAATCTTATGCCCGGTGCTACCAGAATAGGCTCTGGCTTTCAATAACTTTATAATGAAAGACAGGTTAAGTAAACAGATGAATTTATAGTATGGCCATTTAATATTACAGATGCCTGACTCTTTACCTGACTGCAGCAATTCAATGGGACTTCGATATCTAAACTCTTAATTCATTTCTACACAGTAGGTCACTAAAATTGCAAAAAGCAAACCTCTGATGCATTAAATCCGTATGTAATTCTAGGTTCAGTACCTTTTACTTTCATGATCATTACCAGACTTAAGCCCAGCACCAAAATGTGAAATATTTAAAGTACACAAAGTCCATCTTTTGTTTAATGCAGAAGGTCAGAACAATAATAAAACAAAAGCACTTATGGATATTTCCCTTGTGAAGTGCTCTTGCCTCCTTTTGTCTGTAATTTAAGCACAGATCTTCAAGGTGCATTCTGTGGTTCAAAGAACTCCTAATTTGGCCCTCTGGCTCACAGTCATCTCCTAGGCTTCCTGCAGCCACATTTTTCTTCCCGACTCCTCTGGCCTCCTCTCCATCTGTTGCCTGCTTCAGTCTTCTCACGCTCTCCTTTTAAAGGCAGCTCACCCACCTGAGCACACTATGACCTTAATTAGCCCTAATTGCCTACTTGCCTTCAGCATGTGGGCAATTAGGCCAATTAAGGTCATTTTAAGCATTATGGCAGCATGACAGCTGCACCCCAACACTCGGTAGTTAGTTTGTTAAGAACAAGTTTCAAAAACTTAATCCTGAGACCACAGGGGGTGCTATGGCATGTGAAGTTCTCTTTCCTCCACGTCTCTCCAGGAGGTGTCCAGTCCATGTCCAGTTGAAGTAAACAGCATGTAATGTATCTGGTATAAACTTTTAAATTTTATACTTTAAATGTATGAATATGCATTAAACACACTTAACCTCATTCTTTAACAAAGCAAAAAAAAGCTTTTATTTAACTTCTACTCAGTGCTTGAAATAGGGGTGATGTTATGAATAGGTCAAAGAGACGATAAGTGCTCCTTTAATCATTGGTCGTTTGTTACACAGCACAGTCATAAAACGTGGACAGTAGTAATTCAAGACTGGCCTATGACCTCAGTTTTCAATTGTATGTGGAAAAAAAATCATATTTTTATTGTTGTGCGTGAACACTGGTTATATTTTATTGCAAAAACATATTTCTGAACCAATTAGCCATTAAATCTTTACAATATTAAGATAATAGCATTCTTACTATACCATTTAAAACTACATTTTTTGAAAGTGTAGATAATGAAACTGGAACATATAGTAAAAGTCAACGAAAAATTAATTTGTGGACTTGTTAAAGCATTGTCATATAGTTAGGAAAAAATACATTACTGACTAAAGCTGCAATAGAAGTTACAACAATAACAACTCGATATTCATCTTTCCATCCATTTGCTAAACCCACATAATTCGACGTGATTCTGAATTACTGAAATTGATCTTAACTGTGTTTGACTGAAGGAATATTCAAAGTGAAAGAAAAATGTTAATACTACATCTTGGATAAGCACGGTTTTGACATAGAGAGTGAAATAATAAGTATGTTAACAATACCTGCAATAAACTGTTTTGTGGATTATCCTTTGCAGAAGATGTCTAGCTCCAAATTTTGATACTGAAGAATAATTTTAAAATGATGTTACATTAAGGTTATCCATTGTAGCCAAACACCATTTTGCCTGACACTTTTGAGTTCTTTGATGGCTTCAGAATCTAATGTAAGAGACATGATATTTCACAGACAGATTTTCTTCTATTCTCTCATAGGCAATGCTTGCAAAATAATGAATTGTTCTATTTTTAGCCACTTTTTTCATACCACTTCAAATGTGACAGTCCAAATTATATGACAGAAACAAATGACAGTACAGTAATATGTAATCATTGCAGGTATAGTTCTGCAGTTGTTTGTCTGTAGGATTTCATAGTTTAATATATGGACGTTCCAGGGTACCATCAGCATATACTGAAGGTATTTTATGTCAGTGACTTATAGCTGTTTTATGAGGTGGGTGGTCCATATTCATGTGGAAGTATGTATATGTACAACAAATTATATGCTGGGATTTTAATGTATGGAGGCTGCTGTTATCAAAAATTGTATTTCTCCGCTGTTTGTAAGACTGTGGTGCCTGTTTATTAGTATTCTGGATAACTAGATCAATGGTGAAGTTATGAAAGCGTTATATCCAAGTTATTAAATAAGCATCAAATCTGAGTGTTTCCCTATTTTTGTTTCTCATTTTGTTTGTCAGTTTCCCTCACTCAGTTTTGTTTTTCTTTGCCTAAGTTTAATTTTGTGTTTTTCATTCTTCCTTTTTCCTTACTCTTCCCTGTGTTTCACATTTGAAGGAGCTTGGAATCATTGAACATTATGGCCCTCACATGTAATGGTCATTTCCTGAGAGGTCCAATTAAGCCTTTTTGTTGCGACATGGAGTCACAAACATGGTAAAGGTGTGTGTGAAGCCTCCAAAAGACCAATAAACAGGCCGGCCCAGAAGAGGCTCACTATAAATTTGCCTATCCCCAACTACTACCTGCTGGCTTTGATCTACACAGTCTCAAAAAGAGGCACTTGCTTTAAAAGTTAAACATATAAAGAAAGTCAACTCTTTTTTGTCTTTTACTCTTTTTATATCACAGTGTGGTTATGTTTAGGAATTAATTTATTTTAAGCAGCAAGTCATGTTTGTTTACTTAAGTATAAGTGAAAGGATTACATCTTGGCAGATTCATTTAAATAAATAATTCTAAATAATTAGATGCATTGTTCAATAACTGATATGGTCTCTTAAGGTTTTTAGAGCCAATTACTATTTCTTTGTTATAACTCCCTGCTACTGCTACATCTTTGGAGACATAGTGACAGGTTTTGTGAGTATTAATATATATCTTGCTTTAAATGTCTACTTGTCATGACTATGGTAGTTAAAGTGGACTTCATATTAGAGTCGAAGGCCCTGTATGATGAGCAGGATTGGGAGTTCCATCATTACTGAATATTATATTGACTTTGGTAGGATTCATTTTAAAGTATTCCATTCACCTCTATGACATCCTTCTTTGGTCATTTCAAAGGGCGCATCCTGCTACTCTTCTGATGAGAGAGCCATGACAAATTTAAAATTTAAAAGGCTATTGGCTTTGCTCGCCAATCCCCCCCCCCCCCCCCCCCCCCCCCGACCTGCGCTATGCGCCAGCCACTTCACATCTCTGCCACTCGCATATGTGGATTTCACTTTCACCAAATAGCAAATCTTTTAATTCTTGTGGATACACCTCTTCATTGGGAAGAAACACTACTTTTCCCTGATGGCAACACGAATTAGATGATCTACAAGTCTCCAACTTAAAGTTTAAATCTGAACAATATATTCAATCTCTTTTCGCTGTTCCATTATTTCACAGAGTAATAATTTCCTTTTGCGCTAATGTGCTTTACTATCATTTTTTTGAGACTTTCGAATTTTAGTACTTTCATTATCTCTAACCTGCTCTGCATGTACATATATCACGCCAACGTTTTTGAATTCTTTACGACGTTCTACTTTGTCATCTGCTCTTTGTCTTTTATTTCCGGCCCCGTGCGTTAAATCTCTTGGCACAAAGTCTCGTCTCGCGGAATGTGAAAGTATCTCTCTGAAAAAGTCACGTCTCGTCCCAGACTAAAAAGTCTTATCTCTTCCCAGGATTTTTTTTATTATGATAGAGAGATATGTTCAGCTTATCAGGGAAATGCGGTATCAAATTTTTCCAGACTGAATTTCTTCCGCTTTAAAAATCCACAATTCAGTGCTTTTGAGAATGGTTTTGAAGACCATAATAATACTGTCAGGTGATCTTAACAATGTAGTTAGGAAAGTAAATGTATCTGTGATAGAATTCTCACTCAAAAATGACTCTGTAGTCGCACAACTAAATCTGTAGTAATAATGACTTTACCTACTATAATCTGACAATCTGTACATGTAATGACCGTAAAGACAGGAATCATGTGCTAGAGAATTAATATATAGAAAGCATGACCTGGATATAGAATAGTTTAGAGGGAACGGGGATATCAAATTCTAAACACCAAAAGTAGTTTAACACTGGTCCAGCACTCTTCATTTTTTTTGTGCCAATGTGTGTCAATGATATACTATGATAAAACCATGTTTATTTAAAAGATACTATTGTTATTCTCCTGAAGGATAAACCTTCCTCAAAGAAGGCACAGCACTCCCCATCTTTGTAGAGAGAGGCCCTTTGCCTGAAGTCTGTAATGGTAAAGTTACACTATATGATTTCTGTTCTACTAAAATAAGTGCAGTCATTCATCTTGGCCTTTCCATGCCATGAGTGGTAAATAATTGCTAACCAAAAGAGGATGTTACAAAAGTGAAATTGTCCCTATAGGTGTGATAGATTATTAAGGAGAATGGTAATGGATAATATATGAGCCTTTCCTCAGGTGAAGTGAATAATGTAGCCTCTAAATTGGCCTACTCAGGCACAGTGGGGATTTCTGTATTTTACTTACAAGTTTTATATGAATAATACCCCTGTATGACTATCATGCAGCTAGATGCCCAGGCTAGATGCTTTTAGGTAATGCAGTCCTATTCTGGACAGAAACCACCTCAGGTCCTATTGTACTAACATTATTTTAAAAGGTGAAGGGCAGGTAATGTTCACTAAGTTTATGGGTGCTTATTTTCTTTGGGGTTCACTACAATTTCAAGACTCCTATTGGTTATCCTAATGTTGCAAAGACACTGTCACTGGAGGTCTTCATATACAGAGTATCTGTACAGTGGCAGAAAGGAACAAAGCTGCTTCCCCATTTGGCCACAAGCAGCAGCCAGTTGTGGAAGAGTTTAAGAAAATACATAAATGCACTGAAGGCGCCATTATACCCTCTGGTAAGATTTCACAGCACATGTTTGGGGGCAAAAAGTGAAGTGCAAAATTCACAAATAATATAGCAAAATTAACAGGTTTCACACTTTGAAGTAAGTTCTTTAAGGTGCTCAGCCTAACCCTTTAAAGTGTCCCTCTCATTTTAGGCATAAAAATTTTGTCTAAGCTTTAGGCAATTTTAAAAATTCCGCCTTACTAAAAGTACTATGAATCCCAATGTTGCTGAATTAAAGTGCCATTTTCATCTTTTTTTCTATCAGCATGTTTATCAAAAATTATATTTCTTAAATGACAAAATGCCCCACCATGGTTAAAAAACATCTCTACAGTAATGGCAGAAAATCTTGCATGCTATATTATACTGCATTATTGTTGCTCCTACATTTCCTACATTACTGTTGAAAGAAACATTGCATATCAGCATGCTGCATAATTAAGGGTTAGGTAAGATATTTTTACTAATTTCCATAATCTAAATAATATTACTAACTTAACATATATATTGTAACATTAAAAGTATGGGGTTTTATTGCACTAATCTAAAATACAGCATACATTATTTTGCAATGGTATGGTAATTTATTATTATTATTATTATTATTATTATTGCAACAATATACCAGGTGCATAAAAGAGCAAATGGTTTCACATAAATGAGCTAAACATTGTCACTTTTTTTTCATTTTATTTGTATGTTAGTGTTAAACTGCCATGGCTGTTAGTTATTATATGCTATTATGGTCAGTCAGTGGAAGGACACACTGGACTCTATCAGAATTTTAGGACACCATCTGGGCCGTCCCTTTTATTCATCGCCAGACAAAGTAAACAACAAAAAAAATAAATGAAAAAACGCTCAAATGCGCTGCTCCCCAGTCCAGGGTTCCTCTAGTCTCTCAGATCTGTGAGGGAAGAAGAGAAACAGGACAAAGTCAGCAGTAGCCCCCCTCTTGTCTTGATGGGTTATTAAATACCTTTACCAAGCCCTCGGAGGAGTTCTCCAACACCATTGCATGACACAGCCACCCCCCCTTAGCTTGAGCCCAGACAGGATCTCACCATGAGGTCGTGGATGCGGGAAAGGGCATCCACATTGGCGTGGAGTGATCCTTTCTGGTGTATTATTTTAAATTTTTAAGGCTGGAGACTCAGGAACCACTGTGTAGCCCTCATATTTGAGTCCGGACAAGAAGAGAGCCACTGCAGCAGGGTGTGGTCCTTGATCAGTGTGAATTCGCATCCCAGCAAGTAGTACTGCAATTGATGGCTAGAACCTCCCACTCGATTATTGCATACCTCGTCTCCCTGTGAAAAGCCCGTAGAAGCCTGTGGCACCTAGGACCAGCAGGAGGAGTTGGTCCCAGTCCTTCCTGTCTGACCGGACCACCTTTTTTAGCATTTGTTTGAGTGTTTGCTTAAAACATTCGACTAATCGATCTGTCTGGGATTGATAAATAGATGTCCTGAGGTGGCAGATTCTGGAGCATCCCCTAATCTGTGAGGATTTCTTTGGGGATGCCTACTTGCGAGAAGACCCCTATAAATTCCCAGGCGATCACTTTGGATGTAACCACCCTAAGGGTATGGCTTCTGGATATTGGGTGGTGTAATCAACCATGACTAAGATATATTAATGTCCCCTTGCCGAAGGTTCAAGGCTCCCCATGATATCCACGCCTAATCTCTCAAATGTTGATTATGGGTAAGGGGACAAGAGGGGCACAATCCCTCCTGGAAATATGTGTGAGCTAACATTCCAGACAGGATCTGCAAAATTGCCTCGCTTCCTCTTGCAGGCCCAGCTAGTAATAGAGTGCAATTACATGCTCAAGGTTTATTTCAGGGCCCAAATTCCTCCTTAACAGGTTAGCATGAGACGGGTCACATATTTCCTGGCAAAATGGCCCGGGAACAAGGAGTTGGCTGCCCAATATAACAGATCGTTCTCTTTCATAGCTGGGACTTCTCCTCAGATGGGCATCTTTCGTCCATGACCAGGCTTGTGAAACCAACTGGACACTGCGAAGTCCAGTCAGAATTGTTCTGGGACCAGTCCCTCTCTAAGATCAAGATGTAAGGGGGCTTCAGAATCACCACCACACACATAAGGGTTAATTGTTCCCAGATCACCAACCAACAGACCACGGTAGACAGATAGATACTTTATTAATCCCAAGGGGAAATTCACAAATTTGTCGTACACGGAGCTGCTGAAAAGGCTGCCACTCTCGGCGGCGCCTGAGTCAAGTCTATGCCATATGAGACATGTAATCTTGCACACTTAAGGGCTGCACATGCTGACCTTTATAGGTTTGCCCCAATGATTACCCGGTGGGGTAATCCCTAGCCTCACCCTGAATACATGTGAGACTTGTCCCCTTGTGATCCTACTGTCCCAACCGGACATACCGAGCAGCAATGATGATGGTTACATTACTGCCAGTATCATAGAAAACTTGGACCTGGTGCGCATTCTGGCCATGCCCATGAAAGGAGAAATGAGAAGGTTAGACGCGACCACATAAAGGTACCTTTTCATTTCAGCCCAGGCATAGTCCATTGGGTTGTCTCCCTTGGGGCAGATTGCCACTGTGTGTCCCAGCTCGCTGCATAGATAGCAATGAAGTGGAATGGGGGGATTGCTACCCCTTCCGAGGTGGGGTCTCTATGTCTTGGGATGGATTCTCACTCCAGTTACTCCGACTGGAGCAGGTGTGCTGCCTTTTCTCAGGGCACTCGGTTTGGCTGGGAGATCTGTGTCGGACAATGATTTAAACCAACATTTCAATGTCGGCCCACAGTAGTCAAGGCGAACAAGGCGAATCAGGTTTTCTGGCAGGGCGTGTACCAGAAAGTCTGCCGTGATCATTTCTACAATGCGATCCAGCATATTTTTGCTTGGGTGCAGCCAGAACATCATTCTCCCCCATTCTCTCACTTGGGTCCTTGCTGGTTGGTCCATGTCTAATCTCCACTCCCAAATGTGTTGGGCCTGACAACTAGGGGTCAAACCATAGCAGGCAAGGATCTTCCTTTTTAAGGTGGGATAATCTGCGGCCACCTCTTCATCAAGGTCATAATAATCACATTGTGCCTCTCCCACTAGGAACGGTGCTAGTATGTGACTCCAGTCTCTCCAGTACGGCCTATGCTGCCGTGTGGCCGTACGGTCAGATATCAACAAGTAAGCCTCGACATCTTCACAAGGCCTCATGGGAACGAATAGCTGGGTGAGACCTTGACTCCTTGCTTTATGTCCCTTGTCTGTCCTCATTCATCAACTCCACCTGGTGGGCTTGCAGCTGTGCAAGCTGATCAGCCAGTTGCTGCACAACTTCGGCCAGGCCTACTGGCTCAGACATCGTTAGAAGCCTGACCAATCCTGTCAACTACACCACCTGTGATTGAGTGAAAGAAGGACAGAATAGAATCAGTCTTAATTTTTGGACACCAACCAGGCCATCCCTTTTATTTGTCACAAAACAAAGTAAACAACAAAAAAAAGAAACAAGAAACATGCAAATGTGCTGCTCTGAGGTCTGGGGTCAGTCATATTCTGCACTGTGGCTTGCTTAGACCTTCCTAAAAGATGCCTCTCTTTAGGCTGCCTGTCCTTTATGGCAAAACCCCCAGAAGGGGCAATGCTAGGTGCCCTTATTGGACGGTCTCTTGGAGCTGTGAGGGAAGATGAGAAACAGGTTCTTACATACCTTTACCAAGCCCTCAGAGGAGTCCTCTGACACCCATGCATGACAGCTGTATATATACAGTAAACACTAAATGCATATATTTTTAAAATCAAGTATTAATAAGACATTCCCAAATATTTGGAAGCTAAGAAACATGGCCTTATTGTATGCAGAGTTCTAGTAAAAAGGTTATTTAAATTAACTTAGTACCCATAGGCTGGTTAGCTTATCACAACAAATTAATGGAAACATTGTTATTAAAATTATTTAAGAAATCATTGAACAACACATACCAAGTCCTTATGTATTTTCATATAGTTAATATGAATTTAAATAGTGGAAAACATATTTCATTAATATGCTTGAATCCTACTGAGAAGCAAGAAAAACATTTGATCAGACGGTAAACATATAATTATGTATCTTCATTTCCAAAAGGTAAATCTACAAAAGAAACATATGTACAATGATAGGTCTGGATGGAAATGAGGCTTGGGCAGATATGTGCCAGATGAAATTTAATAAATAAATAAATAAAGTAAATAAATAAATACAAGGGTTTTACATAATGTAAGTAAATATTTTAAATATGATTACATTTGGGTTATAGGGGATGAGCATTTGTAATTACTTCTATAATGTGTACGGCACACCATTTAAGAAGCACTTATCTATGGTTTATCCAATGTTTGTTAAGAATAATATGTCAGGTATCAATTCTAAAAAAAGAAGGTGAATTGAAAAAAGTAAACCTGGTTGGGATCAATGGGCTATAAAGTGTAAAAAACTCAGACAAACCAAAGGTTTTCTAAAATCCACCCAGACACCAGGATAAGCACCTAAAAAAAGGATATTTCTGGGGAAACCTGGACATGTGGTAACCCTAGGTATGGGACAGACTGATGTTTTTAAGTACCTTTAATATTTGTAAATTAGGACAAAGTAGACTAATTACTGTATATCGAGTAAGCATACAGTATACAGAAGTCATTCATGAGGCTATAAAGATTTTGGACTATGCAGTGTTTCTGTTAATAGCAAGTCAAGGGAAATTATTTTTAACATATTCAATGCAATTGTGAAGCCTATTTTGGATTATTGTGTGCAGTTTTGGTGTCTGTATTTCAAATAATATACACTAGCACTAGGGAAAATCCAGAGAAGAGCATCTAGACTTTATTCCAGGTCTATAAGGTATGAGCCACGTGGAAAGATTAACAGGAGACATAATAAAAGTGCTTAAAAGGAGACTTAATAGGCTGGATACCAGCTGTTACTTTCAAATGAGTTCTACAACTAGAGCACATTGACACAGATGGGGGCTTGTTAAGTGTGAATTTTGCATAATCATTAGAAAGTTCTTCTTTACACAGAGAACCATAAATAAGTTACCAAGTGCTGTGGTAGATAGTACTTTGGAGACCATCAGATTTTTCTGACATTTTTTCTGTTTAAATTGTTCTTATGTCGTTAATGTCTAATATTATAAGTGAAAGAAAAAAAGGCAGATATTTAGTATTACATATTATACACACTGTCCAAGTCTATGCTTATTTTTAATCATATTTTAAAATATATAATACCTGTTACCATCCATCCATCCATTTTCTAACCTGCTGAATCCGAACACAGGGTCACGGGGGTCTGCTGGAGCCAATCCCAGCCAACACAGGGCACAAGGCAAGAACCAATCCCGGGCAGGGTGCCAACCCACCGCAGAACACACACAAACACACACACACACCAAGCACACACTAGGGCCAATTTAGTATCACCAATCCACCTAACCTGCATGTTTTTGGACTGTGGGTGGAAACCGGACTTCAATTTTTAAACCCTCTTAATCCATTTCAGGGTCATGACAGCTTTAGCCTATTCCAGGACCAATAAATGCCAGATATGAACTTATTTGAACTTTTATTTCTCCCTTAGAGGCTAATGAATATTTGAAGTAGATTAAAATGGAAAATTATGTTTATGTCAGCATCTATAAATTATTGACATGTTTGCACGCTTCTAGAAATAAACCAAATAAAACATTTTATTGTAATTTTGCAAATACTTGCACTCAGGATGAAATGGAATGGTGTGCAGTTTAGAGTATGTTCAAGATATGTCCCCATTACTCCTATTTCCTTAAAATTCTGAACAGCGTTAAATGTGGTTCTTATTGATGATGGATGGCTTGTTTAAAGATGAAGAAAATTGCAGGATTCTTCTAATATATTTCCTGATTGTAAAGAAGTGTTGTTTCAGTTGACTGGCAACACTAAATTGGCCTAATGTAAGACATGGTGGTTGTGTGAATGAATGTGACCTGTAATAGAATGGCACACTTACCAATACCAATTCTGGCCTTGCACACAATACTGCTGAGGAAGGCGTTGGCTCTCCTTAACCATTAACAGAAAAAGTAGATTTCAAAAAATAGATACATGTTTTATTATGGTAACGAACACTGCATTCGGCTGTCTTTTTAGCATGTTTAGTATTGTATAGGGGTAAATAATAAAGCAAAGCTTCATTTGTACTGTATGTGCACGTCCTACCAGTGTCTGTAATAGGCAGCAGTCACGGGATGGAATGGCCAAGGCAACTGAAAAAGGGGGCCTAACTTGAGGTCTTTACTCTAGCACTATGCCTGTTTGCCCTTACAGAAGTCTTTTAATGCTCCACCGCCCCTACACTTCTGGACTTTGTTTTGTATCTGTAAGGGTTTTTGATGATAGTTTGTGTTTGGACTCTGCCTTTATTTATTGCTTTTGGTACTTTTGCCTAATTTGTGTGCTTGCTTTGTTGCATTTTGACATCTGCCTGTCTTTTGATATACTTCTTAGATTACAGACATACAGTAAATCAAACATACCCCATTTTTACTTGTTTAACATGACATTTCTCCAGCTTGCTTGTCCAGCTCTTTTCTCTCAGATAATAGTTCATACCATACCATACCATACCATACCATTTTTATTTGTTAAGCGCTTAAAAACACAGCATTACAACTGACCGAAGCGCTGTACAGTTAAAACAAGCAAGACTAAAAGCAAAATATTAAAAAACAAACATTAAGAGAGAATTAAAACAGAGACACTAAAAAACAGGTCAGGGGACCCAATAAAACAGAGAAATAGCAAAAAGCAAGTGGGAATAAGACAGGTTAAGAATTAAAAGCCAATGTGAAGAAGTGCGTTTTTAGGTGTGATTTGAATGTGGTGACTGAAGTGGCTTGCCTAACCACTAAAGGTAAGGAGTTCCAGAGCCTGGGTGCACAGACAGAAAAAGCCCTTTCACCACGAGCTTTAAAATGTGCCTTGGGAACGGTTAGGAGCAGCTGATCTGTGGATCTAAGAACACGAGGGGGATTGTGACAATGGAGCAAGACACTCAAGTAGGCAGGGGCTAGACCATTTAGTGCCTTATAGGTTAAGAGGAGTATCTTAAAATCAATTCTGAAGCTAACCGGCAGCCAGTGTAGGGTTTTTAAAATCGGTGTAATGTGTTGGCTTCTGCTGCTTCCAGTTAAAAGCCTTGCAGCCGCATTTTGAACCAATTGGAGTCTCGAAAGAGTGGCTTTACTAATACCATATAGGCAGGAATTAGAATAGTCGAGCCGGGACGTAATGAATGCATGGATTACTGATTCCAGGAGGTGGTAAGGCAGAATTGGTTTGAGTTTGGCAATTCGCCTGAGATGGAAAAAGCAGGATTTTACTGTGCTGTTGACTTGAGCATCCATTTTCAGGACCATATCCATTTTGATTCCAAGATTGGAAACAGACGAAGTTACTGGAATGGGAAGAAAGTCGAGGTCAAGGGGTAGGGTCTGTTTGCGGTCGGGACTAAAAACAATGACCTCGGTTTTTGAATCGTTCAGGTGAAGGAAGTTTACAGCCAGCCAGTCCTTAATGTCAGATAAGCAGTTGAGGTTTAGTGGAGTCAGTTGACTTGAGGGAGAAATAAATTTGGCAGTCATCAGCATATAGGTGATACGAGATTGCATGTTTTCTAAAAATTGCACCTAAAGGCAGGATGTAAATTGAAAAAAGTAGTGGCCCCAAAATGGAACCCTGGGGGACACCACATGGGAGTGGGACTGATTCAGATGAAAAATCATCTAGCATGACTCTAAGAGTCCTGTTGCAGAAATATGACCTGAACCAGTCGAGGGCTAAGCCAGATACACCAACCCAGGATTCGAATCGGGAGATCATGATGTCGTGGTCGATTGTGTCGAAGGCAGCAGATAAATCGAGAAGAACCATAATCACGTAGAGTCCTGAGTCCAATGCCATATTGCCAGCTGAGCCTTGCATGACAGACTATCATACTGCTATCCTGTAGCTCTGCTTTCCAGTACAGAAAATGGTGCCGGGAGCTGTACAGCATGCTGTCCCACTTTGTTGTTGGGTCTGGTCAGCAATGCCCTTGATATATACCAGAAACGTCTGGGTCAGTCTCTAGCCTCCTGAAACTCAGCTTTGACATAATAAGGTTTAGATGATGGTCAGATGGATTAATGGGTGCATGAATACCCTGCAAAGAACTGGAATTCCAGTTTCTTGCCTGGTGTCCAATGCTCCTGTGATAGGCTTCAGCCCTGCTGTGACCTTATACAGAAACAGGCACATTCAGAAGATGGATGGATGAATGCACAAGTGAGTGTGAACGTTACCTATGATGGAGTGGCAGCCCACCCAGGGACATATTTCCCACTTCATGACCTATTCTGGTGAGAGAGGTTATTCCTTCCTGTGACTCTGAATTGGACTAAGTGTTTAGCGAATGTATATTTGTGTGTATGCACCTGTTATTTGGAGTATATTGATTGTTAATTTGTTGACTTTAAATAATCACATGAAGTAATGCAGATCTTTATCTTGCAAAACAAACTTGCATTTCTTTTTATGTAACACGTTTGACTTGAATATCAGTGTGGACTTTATTTTTTTTGGATGGGCCACTGCTGTCTTCTATTTTTCTTTCAATTATGGGATCCAGCATACAAAATAACATGCAGTATTTGCCCTTAAAATTAGTCTCACAGACAATGCACAAACATGTTTATTTTTTATAGAGCCACTCAGTTAGACACCATTACAAACCACTTTATACAATTCAACTAATATATAATAAGTCAAATTTAATAATAATAAGTAACCATAGTAGTATGTAGCAGAGGCAATTACAGAGTCACCATTCTACCTAGGAAAACAGTGTGAAAGAAATTCTCAGCAGAAGTAAATTTACATATGTGGCAGATTAAGCTGAGAAACTAAAGGTAACACATTACTCCAAGCTAAATTCAGCTCACCAAGAGCCCAGGAATAACGTAATAATTGCCACACAGCTGATTACACAATAAAAAGAGATACACTGACAGAAACAGACAAAACAGGCAAAGTGCACAATGTATAACAAGCAGCAATTAAACTCGGCTTGCTGAATTCAAAAGAGCAAAACATTCCAGTAAGAACAAAAAAGAATTAAAGATTAAAGAAAATGTTAAATATCCTTTGACTTTTTAGTGTTAAACATTTGGCCAAAATGTTTATCATTTGTCAATTATCACTGAATCCATCAGTCTTCCAAGTTTTCTCACTGCTTTGCAATGTACTCCTTTGGAAATCGGTTAAGAATATCGCATTTCAAAGTTATTAGAATTCAGCATAATCCCTGTCCTTGAATCCTGATTTGAGATGTAGGTCAAAAATTAATTTCCTTATTTCAGTTAACTGAAGATGTTAAATTCAAATGACGTCCCAGAAAAACAATTGCTAGTATATTGTTCGATCCTTGTATGATACTTGATATGCTTCTTTTAATGAGAGAAACAAAAATGTTTTCACTAAGAAGAACCCTTCATTCAGCCCAACAGTTCTCACAAATTTATTCACCAAGTGAATCATTGACAGAATCCAGCTGAGATTATAAATAGCCGACTGAGCAATAATACAATACATGGCTTGTCACTTTCCTCTGTGTATTAATAAAGCTTTCGGTTTATAAGTGTTTTCTACAGTCTTTTCAAACCCAGCTCTTAACAAGCTTCCAGTTGTGTCTCTACATACTGCCTGAAGAACACGTTTTTAAAACAACAGCTGGAGTCACACTTATTTTTCCCTTTATAATTCTAACAAAATCTCATTCAGATCTCCTCTTAGTCTTAATTTTGCTTAACATGTACCATTTTGGGTTATTCATCTGTGCCTCTTCTTTAGTCTGTTACATTTTGTGTTTTCAGTTATTTTATTTTGGTGACATAAAGCCAGTAATGCACCCAGAATATAAAAATGCGATCTAATGAGCAAGCACTCTTGTACTTCAACCAACTAAATATAAAATCCAGCATCTTTGCTGTGCTTTCTGTTATTCTAGCCGGTTGTCATCTTTTACATTGTTAGCCACTAATTAAAAATGACTTGTGTTTGGAGTGCTGCATTTCTTTAACAAATACAGTGTGACCACAAGTTTTGCTTTGGGTCATCCTGTGCTTGGCTTTACAAATTGTACTTGCCAGTGAAAAGGCTAAACGGCTTGCCACATTTACACTCTCTCCCAAACTGAATTTCAGTCCAGGAAATAAAAATGAAATACAACTGTTGTGAAAGGAATTTATATGTTTAACGTCTATGTTTTGGTTGTTCTTAACTTTATTCATGTCATCTGAAATCATTCAATTAAAATGATAATGCCTGAAAACAGGAGGGTGGTTTTGAACTGTCTTCTTCTTCTTCTTTCGGCTGCTCCCTTTAGGTGTTGCTACAGCGGATCATCTTCTTCCATATCTTTCTGTCCTCTGCATCTTGTTCTGTTACACCCATCACCTGCATGTCCTTTCTCACCACATCCATAAACCTTCACTTAGGCCTTCCTCTTTTCCTCGTCCCTTGCAGCTCTATCCTTAGCTTCCTTCTACCAATATACCCAGCATCACTCCTCTGCACATGTCCAAACCAACGCAGTCTCGCCTCCCTGGCAGCTCTATCCTTAGCATCCTTCTACCAATATAGCCCAGCATCACTCCTCTGCACATGTCCAAACCAATGCAGTCTTGCCTCTCTGACTTTGACTCCCAACCGTCATCGAACCTTAATGAAATAAGTCAAAGCAAACAAAAAAGAAAAGCTTATGTACAGAAATAAATATTAAAAGAAATGTATGGGTTTTTTAGACACAAGGTGCAAAATGTACAGAATAAACTGGGCTTTCCTCCCATAGATGCTGTGCCTCATTTGCCCGAGGGGGTGGTTTATCCATTTGCCTACTTTAAGCCAATGTCACATTATGTGATGTCTAGTCATGGGGTTTGTCATATTTGCCAACCGCAGCTGCAGATTGCATTGTCCCATGTCACATTTGCTGACTGAGTGCTTTATCTTCCGGTGTGGTCATGCTAGCCCCTTTCTGTGACAGCCAATAGTGTACTGCCTGACAGAGCCACTGCTGTTTGAAGGATTAACAGTTCAGTCACAATCTCTGCCCTTTTCTTTTTTCCATTCTATCGTGGTATGTTAAACTCGACACCTCAGACACACCAGCTTCTCTTCTGTTTGTGAGGTCCAAGACATCCACATTCCTTATTTCTCATTGCTATATTCAATGCATTGTACTTCCAGATGATTCATTGGTTGTCAACTCTCATGCACATTTAGCCCACCCCAACAACTAAAGACAAAATCAAAACTGATTACATTTATTGGAGCGAGTGTCAGAATAGTTGAAAAGAGTTGTTGAGTATGTCACACAATGTGAGTTCCTTCACTGGAATGTACCGCCAACTGCCTCCGACTCACTAAGATTATGTAAATGAAGGCTATGACTAAAAATCGCTGTAAAGCTTGCTTAATATCACATAGCCTTTAGTCTTGCCATTTTCGGACTTCTTGTTTGTTCTACTTTTTCTTCTCTATCTCCTTCAGCTAGCCTCTCTTCCTCTAACCATTCAAGTGTTGCCTCAGTTCTCCTAAGTACTTCCTATTGACTGTATACTCACCCAGAGACTTTCTGAAAGGGACCTTTAGGTAATGAGCTGTAACTGTTACTGGGGACCACCCAGTCCTGATGATACTCCCCTAATGGTCCAAGTGTCCAGGGGCGGACTGTTCATTAGGGCATTTGAGCAATGCCTGGTGGGCCGTGGATTCTGGTCTGGTCATGGGCCAGCTGTTTCATGAAATACATTTTATGTACTGGTTACTGTATGATATTAAAATTAATTTTCTAAACTGCTAAACTACTAAATATTATCTGTCCGGTACTGCGATTTATATAGTCCTATATATTATACCATATTATGTCATCAAGTCATTTTAGTTGTCAGTACACAACGTTACAGTGAAAAATTTGGTCAAAACTGACTTTTGCCGATTTCTGTTTCAATTCATTCCGGTTACCATATACATTACAAGGTGCTACTCCAGTTGAACCTCTTAACTGATGCTTACAAGAGCATTGGGCTTGCCTACAAGCTACTGCTAATGCTGCCTGTGTCGCAAGTGCAGTGTGAAAGATCATTCTCTGCGTTGAAGAGAATCAAAAGCCGCCCGAGAAGCACAATGACGCAAGAACATCTTAAGACGTTCATGTTGATGCCGGTGGAGAAAAGTATCCTGGCCAAACTTGACGCTAACAGTATTGTTGATGATGTGGCTGCTAAAAGCAGTGAACTGTGTAAGCTACTAGCCTACTAGGGTACTGGCACTTAGACATGACATTGACATTTCACATGTACTCTAATATGTAAGCCGTGTTACTAAATTTTTAATTTTCATTACATTTTTTTTCTAAGCATGTCGTCAAATTTTAAGTTGTATCGAAACAACAGTGGACAGATTAAGTTTGGCAACAATTTAGATGGAGTTCATATCATAGGCTCATAGCAAGTAGCGAGCAGCGTACTCATCATAAATTTTAAGAAAATTACAATGAATAGTGGGCCGAGTGGGTCGACCTCGTCACCTCACTCGTTGAAGGATGCCAGGGCCGGTTCTGAGTCCCAGTCCACTCCTGCAAGTGTCCCTGCAATTCTTTCCCCCAGCTCTCCTTTAAAAGGTCTAGAAATCCTGTATACCAGTGAACCACATATAACAGACCTCCCTCCTGCCACCCATCGAACTGGCGGACGTCTTTTACACAGTTCATGTTTCCCTATTGTTCTGACCATTATGCTATATCCTTTGACTATTTTTCTTTAGGGCCTTTTCTGCTGCCATGCAGCAGCATCCTATTCTTTGACAGTTAGCGTGTTTACATGCACATCAGTAACCTGATTACTCAGTGAAACTTGATTTCTAACATGCCATGTAAACCTGTATTCCGATTAAAGAAACTGGGTTATTGGCCTCTGAGAAACCTGATTAACAGAGGTAGATTTCTCTGCGAATAGTCTAATTATGTGGCCATGTAAACCCATAATCAGGTTACTGCTGTTATGGATTCTGTAGTCTGCGCATGCCCATTGCCCTCTGTCACACTTCACTCGCTTTCAGGAGCCACCAGTAGAAGCGTCCAGAAAATACATTTTCAGAGGCAAATGTTCAGACAATCTCTTTATTCCTTCTCCTGGCTGAAAAATAATCGGTCTCAATATTTCAGAAATCGATAAATTTATGTTGATGAGCTGAACATACACTGCTAAGCTCAGCAAAACAATCTCAAGAGCAGTAGGGTAACACGGTAAACGTAATGTGCATTAAGTAATCTGATTAATTTGTAAAGTAACAAGCAACCTAACACATTATTGAAATAAAAATACCTGCGTTATTATTATTTCAGCAGCACTGGGTGTAAACCAGGAAGCACGCATACCGAGTCCTTTCTAGGGCTCATTCGCACAGCCAAGTAGAAAAGAGTTTGTTGTGTGCAGTCTGGTCACAGAAACCTATAAATAAAGCATCAGTGTGACTAAACATATTTATAAAACACAAGAAAATTATCACAGGTGTCATGATTATATTCATATTCACAATGGTCAATAACAATGTTTTAACTCTTTTTGAGTAGTATAATGACGTTGGAGCGTTTTGCCAAAGAAAATCTCCAAGAGCTTACTTGTGCATGTAAACAGAGTTTATTAAGAAAACAGGCTTCTGCCTTTACCGGCGTATTCACCCTAACCCGATTATGTGTGTGCATGTAAACACACTGATTGAGTTCTCTGCCCTCTCTCGCCATTGTCTTAACTGTGCCCCAACTGGTAGCCCTTCCAGAACACTTTACAAAATTAGACAGCCCATATGTACTGACATGATAATATGAGTTATGATTGCCAAGTCATACACGCAGGGCCTTATATTGACCATTCCAAAAGTTTATTATCATCCTCCTCCACAACTGCATTTAGGAGTAAATAGCCATTATACACCATCTACCGGTAATCATTTTCAATTTGATCCGTAATTGGGACAGTCTTAGTTTTGTGCCCCTTTTAAGTTTTTAATGAACAAAGGAAGATGGTGAAAGGCAACACTTTTCCACTTTAAAGCAAATTAAACCTTGAGTCTGATGCTGCCTTGCTTTTGCTCACTCTTGTCGCCACTCCACATTTGAGCTGATGTGCTGCAAATTTTCTGCAATGTACTGAGCTGTCTCTCTAGGTATGTGAAAACTTCTTCAGACCAAATTCTGCTTTGTCATCAAAACTAAATATCATTACTTGCTTCTTGATAACCTCTAAGAAGTATATTTAGGAAGTAATATTTTACACTTTCAGGAATCCTTCCTCTTTGATTTCTGTTTTTATCTGTTTTGTATATGTTGTAATTGAGGGCTATTTGAACATAAATATTATTAGAAAAGTACTAAATAAAACTATAAATGATCTAAGTGTTCTAGAGGATTATTTTATGTAACATTAACAAACCAGAGGAAGAAAGGTCTATGCTCACTTGATGCAATGGAGCTCCACCTATTGCGCCATTTGTGGACCCCCTCATTTTTCATTAAAGCATCTTCTAAAGTAGCACAGTAAGAAAAGAGTCAAATTCAGATTGGAAACCAGTCCATCTCAGAGCACACTCACGTACTATACAAGTTTAGAGATTTTTGGGGATAAAAATAAATAGAATTGACAAAATCACTAAACTTTTCACAGACGGTGACCAGGACAGGACTTAAAAAGAATGTTAACTAAGATTATGTAAATGAATGTTAACATCTGTCATGGTCAGTGCAATTTTGTCTACTGTTGTGTGCTGGGCTGGTAACGTCACTTCAAGTGAAGTCCACCGAATTAGCAATCTAATTAAAAGGATAGGCACAATTATGGGAAACATTGTGGACTCCCTGGAAGTAGAAGAAAAGGAGAGAACTGAAACAAAACTGAGTACCTATCTATCTATCTATCTATCTATCTATCTATCTATCTATCTATCTATCTATCTATCTATCTATCTATCTATCTATCTATCTATCTATCTATCTATCTATCTATCTATCTATCTATCTATCTATCTATCTATCTATCTATCTATCTATCTAGACAACCAAAGTAAAGTTTTTTCCTCAAATACCGCATCTAATTGAATATCGGTTTTAAGTCAAATCTAGTAAGTATAATGGTCTCTCTTCCAAAATATGCAGTTTCTCAATTCTTCAAAGAGAACAAATACAGTACATATTTTAATGATCCATTTGAAAATTAATGTAGTAATGAGGACATTTTCAAGTAGGACACAGCATGTCCTGAGAAGCCTGGGCGATTTGTGTGTTGTGTAGGAGTCTGGATCGGAGCTTTCAGAAAGAAAAAAAGGAAACAGCAGGTGTTGTCTTTCTCTCTTTTTTCATTAGGGACGGTGTGTTTGCTTCCAAATTAGTTGAAAAGTCCTTTATTTTGTTTTGTTTTGTTTGGCCATGCCTCTTTATGCCACTCCATTCCCAGATACACACAAACAAGTGGAACACAACCTTCAGGCCGGATCTATGAAGCAGGTGTTTTGCCATTTCCCACTAAACACATTTACCTGATACTTTAATCCGTCTAAAACTTGTTCAGGTCACCTGGCCTTCTGATTCAAAGAGAACAAAACAACTATCTTGAAGGCTTATCAGCGATGAGTGTGAAAAAAGGGTCCCATTGCCTGCATGAGCTTGAAAGTACAACAGTTGCGGTGGTGTATGTAACTGCAAGAAAAATGAGTCAGGTGTTAAGTGTTTTTGGATCAACCCCTTTGGAGAGAAAATGTCAATTTACTGCGTCTAATTAGCCTTCAATTTCTTTGTGTGTGATTCTTGAAATCTAAATTCACAATGAGCATTTTTTCACTTAGCTCTTTTTTTATGGTGAGATGTGCTGCCCAGATGTTTTACTGGCTCTGCTTTGGTAGAATGTTTTCTACTTAATTTGAGCCTTCCATGTTCTGCAGCAAATCTTTCAACTCTGCTGCCTGTGCATATATGCTAACTGTAGGCAAAAGATTAACACAAACAAAGTTAAAAGAGTTGACAAGATTTTATAAATCATAGTTTTGTGTTGTTTTTTTCCTTTCCTTGCACTTTATGAATTATTTCCAACACTTAATTATCATTCTGTAAAAATCCTTTATTTCTCTACATAGGAACTGTTTGTAATGCATGGTTTTGGTTAAAGGGAAAAATAAAGAAAGAAGTAGTGAAGCCTTCACACCCCCAAGAAACAATTCAAAGCTTGACAAACATTTTAAAAATCTTGTACCGAATAATGCCATTGAATAATGCACTTATTCTAATTTTACAAGGCCCTGTATTAGTTTTTTAAATTGTTGTAGAAAATTGGGCACTTTCATGCAACAAAACTGCACCAGCTGCTGGTAATAGCCCTTCTGCACGATCGTGGTAATGTGCTGTTTCAGGGGGTTTTGTTCGCCCATATAAAACACCATTAAGAGAAAATGATAGCTCTGTCCCTGAAACTCCATTACACACGAACACTTTAAAGAGTGTACTTGCTTCATTACAGGGCCCATGAATTATTCATGACACTCTATTTTTTTAAGCCTTCTGTTTAAACTGGAGGGAAGCCAGTCTAGGAAATGAACAGAAGCTATGCATTGCAGTAGACCTATAGCCTTTAGCTTAGTGATAGACACAAGGAAAAAAGAAAAGCTCAGTGTATTACTGGAGGCCTAGTGTTTTAAAGGTTACTACACCATACTGTACATGGACTGGGACCAATTCGGCCCCACAAAACCCTGCTGGCAGAATGACATGATTATAATCCTCATTTTGCAGTCACTGTGGCATGCTTAATTACTCACTGTGTGACTGTTTGCATTAATTGCCCTGCTAGTTTTAAACTAGGCTTGGCCGTTCCCCTTGTTATAGCCATAACTAGCTTGCCTTTACAAGATAATCAGAAGTGTTTAGCTCCTACTAATTTCAGATGGAGAATTAACAGATGGAAAGTTTAAAAAAATATTTTTCCATACCTTACATCATATTACCTTCTTTAAAAACACTATACTGTTCACTTCTTAAATCAAGTGCAACAGAGTGGCACAGTGTTTAGTAGCTCAAAGATCAGAGTTGAGTCACTGTCTCTATCAAGTCTGCATGCACTCAGTATACCGGTGTGGGTTTTTTCTAGTTCAGACTTTTTCTCCCACATTCCAATAATATGAATGTGTATTAATGTGTTTACATAATGTACAGTATATAGTGAAAAACATGAGAAGACAAGGTGAAGTTTTGGGGTATCTCTATGCTATAATCTGTTTAATAGAAAAACCTATTGTCAAAGAAACAGAAACATAATCAAAAATAAGTTACTATAGGTATGACCATTGTGGTCAATGGAAAGTAAGTTTTTTGCAGTTGGTTCCTGGAGTGGAGATTCTTCACCGTTAGACATGGGTTCCTGAACACCAACTTCCAGAAAGAGACAGGGTTTCTTGCCTTCAGTCTTGGGTTTGCTGTTCTGAGGGTGAAAAAGGAGAGAGGTTGTTAGCTAACTCACACTCTGGAGGTGAATAATATACTTTACAAGGGTCCTGAAGATGCCTCATAAGTGCACATGGCTGACACACACATATTGTGACAAAGGCACTATATCAACACCTGACCCAACACAGAAAAACATGGGAGGCACACTTAAAAAACAAATAAATGTTTTATTTTTTTTTGTCTGTGGGCAATGCCTTCCCCATTCCCACAGGCACAACACAGTTCCACAAACACGAGCAACATTTCACACCAATACTTTTTCTTTTTTCTCCTCCACTCCTCTCCGGCAAGCTTTGTCTCCCTCCTCCTGACTCTGGCTGTCGGAGTGGTGGCTGCTGGTTTCTTTTATAATGCACCCGGAAGTGCTCCAGGTGCTTGATGACCTATTTCCGGCAGCACTTCTGGTTGAGGTGGAAGAACCGCCCACATGGGCTCAGGAACCACTGCAGTGCCCCCTGGTGGTGACCACAGACCCCATCAGGCTTGAGTTTCACATGGCCCCGATGCAACCCAGGGGGGCTGCCATCTAGTGTTTCAGGGGAGGTACTGTCCAGACCAGGCTTGCTCCCCCAGTCCTTACAATGAAGAGATGTCCCAGCCAGACAAGAGCCCCAAACCATCTGTGACTAGATAGATAGATAGATAGATAGATAGATAGATAGATAGATAGATAGATAGATAGATAGATAGATAGATAGATAGATAGATAGATAGATAGATAGATAGATAGATAGATAGATAGATAGATAGATAGATAGATAGATAGATAGATAGATAGTGTGAGGGATGGCTGGCCATTTACCCCGGCCAATACCCCCAGGCCGCTGTAGCATGGAAGTGCCCCGAAGACCAGCAGGGAATTATGGACAATGGAGTTTTTATTCCCAACCCTGCTGGACACCGTGGGGCTCACCAGAGGACGCTGCAGGGAGGCTCAAGGACTTATACGTGCCCTATAACCCGGAAGCACGTCATAATCATATGACCAGAGGGAACGTCGTGTTTCCGGGTTGAAAAGGAAGAAGAAGAACTGAAGAAGGACTTTTTATCTGACCCGGAAGTAAGATGGGAAACACTTCCGGGTCAGGGAATATAAAAGGACGATGGGAAATCCCAGACGTTGAGCTGAGCTGGGTGGAAGGGTGGCAACGTGTCTGGGAATGGAGGATTGGTTATTGTTTATTGGAAATATTATTATTATTTGAGTATTGTGGAGTGGAGGGTGCTTTGTGCACATTTATTATTATTATTATTAATAATAATAAACTATTATTTGGACTTTTATCTGGTGTCTGACGTCTAGTCTGAGGGTTCAAGGGGTCACGGAGACCTTAATCTGTCACAATAGATAGATAGATAGATAGATAGATAGATAGATAGATAGATAGATAGATAGATAGATAGATAGATAGATAGATAGATAGATAGATAGATTCCAGTTTCCTCATACAGTGCAAAGACAGACTGTCAAGATTTGATTGTCCTACTATACAGTAAATACTTTTGTGTGCCTCTTTTCCAGTTTGTGATTTGTTCATACCTCACAAACAGAACATAATATACAGAATAATGTTAACCCCTAATAAGTTCATTTGACACAAACTGAAGACAAGTAGAAATGAATGAGATAGGAACAAATGGAATGAGTGGTATAATGTTGCATATGTGGACCTTTTTTATGGACTCTTTTATGAAAGCAGGAGGACAAGATCAGTTTGAGTTCTGTCCATGTGCAAAGTTAATAAGATGTCTTTCAGTCATCTGCTACAGTCAAAGCTTAGTTCAGGTTGCCTGCCTGGCCAGCAGGGGCATTTGCAGAGTGCACAGCAGCTTGGCCAAGGTTGCTTTTTTTTTTCTTTTTCTACTCTGTTGAGTAAACAGTAGGATCCCTGCCAAGAAACCAGGCATATTTGTTCTTCTTAAAATTCACTCTGGCATGTCTCAAGCTGTTTTGCCAGGTGAGTCGTTTTGTAGCCTGACTGTACTCTTAAATATTTTGAGGAGCAAGGAGCTCGTTTTAATAATTAACAGACATTCTGTTTAAAACATGTAAGAGTTACTGTCAGAAGTCTTGCTATTAAAAATGACAAGTCAAAAACATTAAAGTCAGATCTATTGTACTTTTATTTTGTCTGAACTGTGATTATTAGATAACTGTCTGTCACATTTTTTAGATATATTGTTGGAAGTAATAAGTTTAAAATTACATTGTATGGTTAGTTACCTACGGTTTAGAAGATACTGTATCATTTGATCCTTATATGCTCTTCACTGCATGCTAACATCTACAAACTGTCATTAACAGCAAATATCTGATGTTTCAGCTCACTGAGAATCTGGCATAGCTGCAGTTTATATTTAAATGTAAAACTGTTACCATTAACTGCAAGCTAATCATATTTTGCCCTTACCTAAAATATGTAATATTTAATCAGTAGCACACGTGGGTCACTAAGACCTTCAGATATTTGCATATCAGTAATCCACCAAACAATTTCACCTCAAATATGAGCCTATCAGAAAAACATTATGAGCAAGGCAAAGATTTCAGTAAAAAACAACTTTCCTAATTTTCCTTCAGTATCTGCTAAGGTGTTTTATAATGTACGACTACTAATAATTAAGTATTACAGAGCTTTAGCTGTGCTTTCATCATAAAAGTATGAGAAATTACAGGAACAGCATCCTGCAATCTGATATTTGAACAATGATTATAAGTCAGTCGTTCACAGAATATATTATTCATCAATCTGTGCAGGGCTCAGTTTAGGTTACTTTAATATATATACGTATCACACACATATTTTTCACCTTATACTGTACGTGGTACCACCAAAACTATACCCTGGATTAAGCTTTGTTTGGGAGAGATGGCTTCCTCAGCCACCTACTTAAATCTGACTAGAATGTACCTACTTATTAGACACACTTTGGATCACAAACAGTCTTCATCGTCCAGTAGTTTTATTTTATGGAGCACAACATCTAGCACTGATGATTAACAAATTCTCTATTGTGATAACATACACGTCACAACTAATTCACTATCTCATTTTGGTTGGCGGAAAGTATCCTAATGTTACTGTCTTAGCACAAGGGGAAAAAAGCTACCTTCTACTATTTGACAAGTAGAGAAAATCAAAAGTACTTTGCTTGGAACAATTACAAATTGCTCAGTATTTGGCATCCCCCAATTCCATCAATGCCACATTCAACAAGAACCTGATGTTCCAGTAATAGTTAAATGCTGCAAGTCATCTTGTAATTTTAGCATTTCTGACTAACTACTTCTTACATTTTTGCTCTCTCTGGTTTTATGAGAAAGGGAGATTTGGGTGGACCACCAAATACATAACTGTGTCCAGTTTAATAATTTGCGGTATCTTTATTGCACTGATACTCTGAAATTAAACCTATTAACAAACAAATATGATCCAATTGGAACTTACTGTAAACTTTTCTGAGCTTGTTTACCATGTGGTCACTTTAGAAAGTAAGACCAAGCTGGTGTCGGTTTAAAGTTAAATTGGACTTTGTAAAAATTAGATTTTGTGTTTGGTGTTAGTAATTAAATTTTGCAGGAAATACCCTGTTTATACAAACTTAACCTATTCACTGTGCTTACATGTGCTTTTGAATGTTAACCACTTTAATTGCGTAAAAATTAATCTGAAATATTTGTTGAAAGTCTTTCATGTTTAATTGTGTTTGTAAAGTTAATTAGGAAATTTTCAGCAACATGAATCCTTTAAATATTTAAATGTCAGTAATGTATTTGACATATTTCAGAATGAATAGTATATTACAGTAGATTCAAGATGGCAGCATGTTTTTCATGATCTGCACACACTATAGTAACATATGTAAAAAATAAGCTTAATTGGAGAGAAGCAAGGCTGAGTTAAAAAACTGTCACATCATAAAGAAAGTTGGCTGAGGGTAGCCTACCTATGATGTTACTCTAACTAGGAGATATGCCTTAATGGCACTTGAATTTAAAATAAACTTAGATAAATCAGTTGAGAATCCAGCATTAAAAAGGAAATTGTCAGCATTAATTAATCAATTACCCTTTATGTAGTTAATTCCCTCTACAGAGATTAAAAAAAACACTGCATACACATCAAGGTAAATTGTACTTTGTGGAAGTAATAAAATGCAATGTGATAGATATCAGTACACGAGGCAATAATTTTCAAAAATCATTAATAGCTTTACTATTGACCTTTTTTCTCACTAAACAGAAATTATACTTCTTATTCCATTCCTTCTGCCAGTCTGCTAAAGGTAGGGAATACTCATTAATGACTGCTGATGATATTAATTAGCAACATGCTGTAAGTCCTCACAATGTTTTATCTGTACAATGAATAAAGTCGTTGTTCTGTTTTAGAGAACATGTTCTTCACAAGGTTGTTTGAAAACAGTTTTGTGTGTTTTTGAAATTTAATACACACTTAAGGATGAAAGGTACAATAAATTAAATTATTTAGCCTAAATAATATTGTGTGCATTATAATGAGCAGTCATGAAATTCTTATTGTAAGAGGTTTGAAATAACTATTAGTATAGAGTTCAATACTCAGGAAGCTGACTGACTTGCCAAATCAGATAAAACTGCATCATAAAGCAGTAATTTGACCTTCCATATCAATCATTGTTTTTAGTTTTTTCCATACAACCCACTGTACAAAATGAAATCATAGTTTCTTATTTCACACTGAAGCATTTTTTTTTCTGTGGGTATACTGAAATAAACAGGGCAGATAAATTCTTCCATATTCTCTACTATCTTCTTCAGGTCCTTCTGAACTCAATCAATCCATTTTCTGCCTGAGTAATCGGTGCCAGATGTCCCTTCTCTCTGCCTCCTCCTCAGACTACTCTGGGGAGATACCAAGGTGTTCCCAGGCCAGCTGGGAGATATAATCTCTCCAGCATGTCCTGGGTGTGCCCTGAAGTTGGGGTCTCCTGGTTGGAAATGCCCGAAACAACTCCCCAGCGAAGCATCCAGGAGACATCTAATCATACTGTATGCCTGAACCACCTCAAATGGCTCCTTTCATATTGGAAGAATAGCAGCACTACTTTAAACTCCTCCTGAATGTCTGCACCTCTTACCCTGTCTCTAAGGCTGAGTGTAGACACCTTGCCGAGGTAGCTCATTTATGCCACTTGTACCTGCAATGTAGTTGTTTTAGTCACTACCCAAAATCCATAACCTTAGCTAGGGACAGGAAAGGAGATCAATAGATAATTTAAGACATTTGCCTTTCGGCTCAGCTCTGTTTTCACCAATGACTGAGCAGTACATTGTCTACATAACTGAGGATGTGGCTCAGATCAACCTGTTGATCTCCTGCCCCCTTCTTTCCTCACTCATGAACAAAACCCCAAAATACTTAAATTCCTCTACTTGAGGCAACAACTCATGCCCAGTTTTGGGAGTGAACTCAACCCTTTCCCAGCTAAGAGCCATGACCTCAGACTTGGAGGTGCTAATCCTCATCCTAGCTGCTTCACACTTGGCTGCAAACTTACCCATTATGTGTGTCTGAGGTCATAGCCCTATGAAACCATCAGGACCAAGATGTGATCCTAGGGTCATTGAACTGGACACCCACCAGTACTTGGCTGTGCCTAGAAGTTCTGTCCATATAAATTATGAGTAGAATCAGTGACAGAGGGCAGCCTTGGCAGAGTCCTACACCCTGCCTTATTGCCAGAAATGTGAACCAAGCTTTTGTTCCAGTTGAACAGGGACTGAATAGCCCATAATAGCAGGCCTTTTACACCATACTCCCAAATCACCCCCCACAGGACACCTCAAGGGTTAGGGTTAGGGTTAGTACAGTTGACTTCCTTTTCCAAGGTCTATTCTTGTTGGGGTAAAAAGATGGTCCAGTGTTCCACGATCGGGACAACATCCACACTGTTCCTCCTGGAGCCAATGTTTGACCTTTCCAGAACCACTGCAGAGACCTTCTCAGGGAGGCTCAAGATTGTGATTCTCTCTAAAGCTGGAATACACCTTCCAGTCTCCTTTCTTAAAAATGGGAACACCACTCCAGTTTGCCAATCCAGAGACACTACCCCTTAACTTCACAAAATGTTGAAGAGGTGTTTCAGAAAAGACAGCCCAACAAAATCCAGAGCCGTCAGGAACTAAGTTTGAATATCATCCACCCCCAGGGGATTACTAATGAGGAGTTTATTTTTAACTAATTCAGTTCTAGTGATGGACAGTCCTCATTCAAGCCCCCTGACTTTGCTTCCTTTAAAGGAAAACATGTCAGTGGTATTTATGTGGTCCTCGAAGTGCTCATTCCACCATCAGACATAATCCCTAGGTAAGGTCACCAGAGCTCCATCCCTCCTGAGTCATCTTTTAGTTTAACAGAATCACTTTGAGGCAGATGATCTCCATGACCACACCCAGGGTTTGGCTTCCATAACTGCTGCTGCAACATTTACAGTAGATTGGCCTGTCAGTACTTTCTAGCTGCCTCTGATGTTCCACAAACTAACCATGTTTGGAAGGCCTCCTTCTTCTACCTGACAGATCCTTTTACCACTGGCATCCACCACTGGGTTCTGCGATTTCTGCCTCAACAGGCATCAGTGCAGTTCTTCACAGCTACTTCACCAATGGAGGCATGGAACATATCCTATTTGGGTTGAATGCCCCCATTCCCCTTGGTATGCAAGAAAAAATAGTCTGGAGATGTGAGTTGAAGATCTCCTGGATGGGGGCTTCTGCTATATGTTCCCAACACACCCACACTATATGGTTGGCACTACCTGTTCTATCCAGCATCTTCACCCACCATCCGATTCAACTCACAACCAGATAGTGATCAGTTGACTGATCACTGATCAGGCCTTCTTTTCACCCAAGTGTCAAAGATATACAGTTGTAGATCTGATGACATGACTACAAAATCTACAGTTTAGGGTGTTCTGCTGCCAAGTGCAATTGTGAACACCCTTATACATGAATGTGGTGTTCATTATAAACAAATTGTGACTAGCAAAGAGGACCAACAATAAAACACCACTCAAATTCAGATCAGGTAGGCTGTTGCTCCCAATCACAATCTCTTTGGTTTCAGTGTCCCAATGCCACATCAGCATTAAAGTCCTTAGTAGAATGATAGAGCACTTTCCAGCACTCATCCCAAGGTCTCCAGGAAGCCTGAATACTCTGACCCAACTGTCAGTGCATAAGCATAAGCATTTGTCAGAGTCCTTCCCCGAACTCAAAATCGCATGTAGGTTACCCTCTCATTCACTGAGGTAAATTCCAATGTACATGTAAAAACCTAGGGGGCTCTCACCGTGGGCAACACTAGAATGGAATAAAGTCCAGCCTCAGTCCAAGAGTTTGGTTCCTGAGCTTGTTCTGGGCATTGATTTGGGACCGAGTACATCTAAATTGTATCTCCCCACCTACCTCACTAGCTCAGGCTTTATCCCTACCAGAGCTGTCACATTCCATGTCCCTAGAATCAGTTTCAGTATCCAGAGATCAGTCTGCCAAGTCTCTTGTCTTCAACTGCCACTTGAACCACAATACACTGGAACATTATGACTTCTTTTGCTGGTGGTGAGCGAACTTTTGAATGGCCCCATGTTGCTAAGTCGGACCCAAGGCTAAAGGCCTGACCACCAGGCACTCACCGATGAGCTCCCTCCCAAGCCTGGCTCCAGAGCAGGGCCCTGGTTTCAATTTCCCAGATGAGGTTACTGGGTCCTTGGGAGAACTTTTCACAGAGGTTGATTGAACCACACTTACTCTGGTCTCTCACCTAGGACCAATGTACCTTGGGTGGCCCTACCAGGGTTGACTGCCCCAGACAACATAGCCCCTAGGATCATTGGGACACAAAACCTTCCAGTGGCGATTCATGGAAGGTCCACCTGAAATTTTTTAGAAACTCCATAGGTTAGTTGTGTAATGTAAAAAAAGAATATTATAAATATGTCAAAAAGAGTTGGAGTACCACATGGTAGCCCCATTTAATAATTTTGTTGAGAATAAAGAAAAATTATAAAGAGCAAATGATAACTCCAGTGTGCCTTCCTCTGCTTCAGTCCATTAAATGACAGTGACTTCCCATGTTGGTGAGTTTTTATTTGATGGGACTGGAAGAGGTGGAATCTGATGTGGGGTTTGAGATGAGATTATTGTTCCTCATTGTCTTTCTCTTCAGGTCTGATGACAGAATAGGAAAAGGGGTCATTGGCTGTGTTACACCCAAATCCTTCTTCCATGAACCCCTTAAATCAATCTTTGTCAGAGGCACACAAAACCTGCATGCTTGACAATAGATTAACATATATAATGAGGATCTTGGGTGAGGCATTAAACCCTGCTTCCCCACCACTATCTAGTTCAACAAGCACAAAACTGCCATACCATTAGAATCCACAGATTAATTTCAAAATTCCTTTTGGAGCAGCTGCAAAGGGCAAACCATTATTTCTTGTGAGTAAGTATGAAGAAGAGTTACAATTTAAATGAGGTGAAGAGATACCACAAGCAGGTCTACAGGCTATGTAGTCTTAAATTGTTAGGTCCAGTTTGAAATTTTGCACATAAAACCACAAACAAGATGGAAATTGAAGAGTGTCTTATTTTTCAATCTTGTTTGTGATTTAAAGCCAAGAAAAAGGATCCAACACTTTACAAATAAATGGACTAAAAGGAATACAACAGCCCCAAAATCCTGTATTTTCACAGAAATTCCAAAAGGATTCTACAGGGAACAGAGACTGACAAATTCACAAAACTCTTAAAGTACAGGGAGAAGGAATTGGTGTGGTGCCTGTGCAACAGAATCCACATTGGTCCTCCTGAATCCCGGGTATAACTATTGCTTGGATGACCTTTTCAAATGCTTAGCACTAGACTTTCTTAGGAAATAAGAGTGTATGTCCACAGTTATTGTGACAATGTCTTTTCTTTTCATTTATTTTAAAAACAGAACATCATCTCTCTCTGCCAATTCAGAGGTGCTCTCCATTCCTTCCACACCACACTAAAGATATATTGTCATTTACTGAGACAAACCAGTTTTATCCAGTGCCTTCACCAATTACTGCCAGTTCTTATTTACCTACATTTCTATTTGCTGTGTTGCCCCTGTGCAGCTTTGTGGTCTAATTTATCAGATAAGTTTGTCATTTTCACTTAAAAGGTGTCTTCCTGAAACAAGCATTCTTCAAGAGGCTTGTTTTATTTTTGCACCATATTCCAGACTGAGTTCAGTGTTTTCTCTTTATTGCTAAGAAGAGCACTGACAACTTCATGACTCTACTTTCGGAGTTGTGGAACATTTTTTAAACATTTCTTTGAGACTAAAGTAATTTCATTCTTCACAGGATCACCAATTCCTTCCCACACCTGGGCCTTTGATATTACTACTGTTGTAGCTGCTGCCTGCTTCACCTGCTGTTATTTCTCAATTTGATCAAGAGACCTCATGACTAACACTGCATGAAAGCAGTTCTTTAACTTGAAAGTTTCTTTTGCAATTAGCATCCAACAACAAGTCTCAGTGTTGCTTTTAGGACAGGCACTAGAAACCTTTCCATCACATTTAATGGGCAGAAGCCCATAACACAGTTGTCTTCAATAGATCCATTCACATTCAGTGTTCACAACAAAAAATCACTGAGAAAAACTATTTCCTTACCACACATTCATAATGTGTTCAGTAATGTTAAATTCTTTACTTCCATTTACATCCCCTGTTTGAATAACTTTTCTATTCAACTTTAGTAGTACAGAAGAAGGGCCCTGAGTTGCCTCGAAAGCTTGCATATTGTAATCTTTTTAGTTAGCCAATAAAAGGTGTCATTTTGCTTGACTTTTCTCTCTATTCAACTTTAGTAAGCATTCATTTTCTTTGTTGAAATCAAAGGAAGAGGACTGTTATTTGTTGCTGTTATTACATATAAATCTTGCATACGGTATGTAGAATGAAAATTCAAACTTGACACATAACTGTTACTGGACTATGTGACCATTTGTGAAATTCTCTTTTATGCAATATTCCACTGCTTTGGTTTTGGTTTCAGCACCATAGAGTGCATTAGGTCTTCACTTAGATAGATAGATAGATAGATAGATAGATAGATAGATAGATAGATAGATAGATAGATAGATAGATAGATAGATAGATAGATAGATAGATAGATAGATAGATAGATAGATAGATAGATAGATAGATAGATAGATAGATAGATAGATAGATAGATAGATAGATAGATAGATAGATAGATAGATAGATAGATAGATATTTGTCCTGTAGAAGACAGGCATTCTCGTGCCCCGGACACAATTGACACACACACAGTCACAAGTTCAAATAAAGGATATTTATTCTTCCAAATACCTTATAACAACTAAGTAATCTTAATGGACAATAAAATCTCTCTGTTCTCTCTTCTTAGCCTTCTTTCTCTAACTCCTCTTCCTCCAGCAAGTGTTGTCCTCTGCCTCCCAACTCCGTCCTACTGAGTGAGGTCGAGCAGCTCATTTTATCCTGGACCTGGGAGTACTTCCAAATGCATAGCCTGATAAAAGTACTTCCAGGTTAACCGGAAGTTTCCTAAAGTAGGGAGCATATTTCCCTGTAGCTCCCAATGGCAGCACCCACAGGCCCCAACAGGGCTGCCACACTGCACTACAAGTCCCAAGACTCCCTGTAGGTATCCGGATTAAGGGAATGGAACTCATCCTGGCTGGAACACCAGTCCATGCATGCAGTCCTTTACAGTCCCTAGGAGGAAATATGGCTTTGTAGGAAGGCATGCTTATGATCACACAATCATATTCCCTATGAAATGACTGTTAGCCTTTAAACATTTTTGAGTGTATTTTTTTGTTATTTTTTGCTATTTTTCCCAATTGGTTTGGTGTTTGTTTAAACTCTTTCTCTTGAACTTTGCCATTTGCAGCATTATGTTATGCTCTAGATTTATTTTTAATTTTTGCTGACTTCTTTTTGTTCTCTTTCTGATCTGCTTTCCTCCCTATGGAGATTTTTTTTTGAGGTATGTCATTTATGTATTTGTTGAAAAAAGTTTTAAAGATATTAAAGTATTTTCACATTATTTAGATAGGGTCGCCACCATTTTGCTCCCGTTGCTACAATTTTTCCATGCACAGAATGGAATGCCTGGTGTGTGACCTCATAAAGGCACCGTAAATAGGTATAAAAGTCAGGGCCAAGCGCTTCTTTGTTATCTGAGATTTTGGATAAAAACTGTAATCTTTGGCGTGTGCATTTTCATGCTCAACTTACTATAACATTAAAATAATTGTGCACTGCAACCTTTGACTTAGTTTATTGTGCTGGGTTTGGTGAATGGTACGTCTTTTTGGCATCGAATCTTGGTTTTGAATAATGATTATGTCTCATCTTTTGGTCTTAGTCCATTCACTACAGCCAGAGTGTTAAGGTTATGGTTTATATTTATTTTACTATTTTCACTATTTTAGTATTTTTTCAAAAGGAAACTGAAATTGAGGTTTATTTACTGCTCTTTGCTAATTTTAACAGTATTAATATTTCTTTAACATTATTTTTCAACATCACGTGACTCATTTTGTCACGTAAATGATGCAGCAGCTCTTGTGTATACATTCGGCACACCTGAGTGTAGGAGTTATCTCTCAGAGGATAAACAAATGTTGTCCTCACGATTCACAATAGCGTAGCTTTTAAAAACAAGTAGAGGGGTTCTTTTCTCTATCTTGGCTTATGCTTTGTTTTTCTGATTGTACATTGGCTTTTCTTGTTGTGCTTGTTTTTCCTACATTTTTTGGTATTGATGATCACCTTGGCTATACTCATCTTTTGATCCCATTTGATTCTCACAATAACTTTACCATACCTTAGTGTGCACATAACACAAAGCGTAGTACATGTTAATGACGTTATCAGGTGTAGCACTATTCTGTGGGCATCACCACTGCACACACGCATGTGTCTGCTAATATATGAGGTCACCGGCACCATTTCATATATAAGCAGATAAAAGAGACAGCCTACTGTTTGATTTCTGTTCAATGTATACAGAGACTCTGCAGATTTGAGGAAAAATTTAGGGGAAATCAAAATGAATAGGACCTAAATAAAAACAGAACAGAAATAATTTTAAATAAAAAAAAAATAGGGAACTACAAATGAAATAAATACTGTATAGAAGAAAATTAAGACATTTAGTTTAGTTTTAGGTTAAATCTTAAATCAGTTAGTCTTAAATTAGTTAAGTTAAGTTAGTTAATTAGGTTAGTCTTAAATCTTAAATTAGTTTAGGTTAAATCTTTAGATGGTTTTAAAGCTGGGATTCTCTCATTTGATCACTGGGGGAGACATAAATCCAGCTTTAGATACTTATTTTGGGAGTTTTATTTTGTAAATTTGATCTTGGAATGTTCTATCTGTTAAAACACCTTGTTTTCTTAATTATCTGATCATGGCCTGTTTAGTTTAGAAAGCTTTTCTAAAGTAAAGCAGGAATAAAACTGGTAATCCAGTGACCAAGAAATAATATTGGACTTTATTGCCTTTTTGCTCCTATCCAGAGAGGTCATATTGGTTTGGATGGTAATGGATTTTTATTTTAAGGCAAACCACTTTGTTCCTTTTAAAAATATTTTTTGAGTCTCATGTTTTTCACTGGAAGGACTTATAAAATACGATCCCTGTTCCAAAAAAGTGAAAAATGTTAATACAAATAAAAAGGAGTGACTTGTAAATGTAAATGCAATAAATTTAAATTTGTAAATATATGCAGTCATTCAAATACCATCTTTTCCAAAGATGTCCCTGCATTTTCCAGCTTTACAACAGAAAACCACAGTTTTCCCAGACTAAACGTGCATGGCTGCATAAGCAGAGAGTTCAGGTACTAGATTGACCTGCCTGCAGTCCAGATCTGTGTGGTGTATTAGGAAGAGCAAAATACTACGGCAGCAACAACCCCGTACATTTGTAAAGCTTCCTAATGGATTAGTGAGGGAGAATTCCACTTTCTAAACTTACCGATCTTGTGTCTACAGTGCTAAAACACTTGATAAGTGTTATTGAAAAAAATGTTGCTATTACACAGGGGTAAACAATGGATGTCCTTGGAGGGCATATTTTCAAAAAACTATTAAATTCACAAAACATTAAATAATGTACGCCTTCACGTTCTTTATAGCTGTAATGTTGGATGGACCTGGCTTGAGAGGATTGCCACACACATTGTACTTGTCTGACACATTAGTTTAAGTAAGATTAACTACCTGTTTTAATTTAAGAAACATAAGAAGAGATTTAAGGGGCATTTGAGCCCCTGTTTTCAGAGGTAGAACATGTAACATCAAGAAATGTTACATTTGATGCAGTGGAGCACCAATGTACTTATTGGGAAGGCATTCACATAGGTTAGTATATTTTATGACAATTCCAATTGATTAATCATAGGTGAAATTTTGTTCCATGTACTTTTTAAGCCTCCATCCCAAGAAAATGTATTCCTGGTTACATCCGTAGCTAGTGCATGAGGAAAAGCAAGGAGTATAGAACAGTCAAGTTTAACAATTTAAATAGTTTACCAGAAAATAAAATTCACTACTATGTAGAAAACCATAAACTTCACAATTAGAAAACAAAAATGTTGTTAACCATACCAGCAGGGAAATAGAATTACATATGTACATACAAATATGACACTATAACACTAATGGAAGACTGGATGAATGCAAGAGATGGTAGATTATAATATGAGGCTACAATTTATTTGCAAAACAAGGACAAAGTTTAAAAGCTGAAGAGCTAATTTCTCATTAAGTTAGAAATGAGCAGTATCCTAGTGAGAATACGCGGTCCCTATGAAGAGACAGCTGCAAGTATAGACGCATAACACTTGAAGTGTGTATTAGACTTCCTCATTCCAATAACATGGCAATTAGTAACTTTATAATAATATGAATAAAGCTTTAGGTGGGAGTGTGAATGTAATAAATGACTGTAATAACCCATATACAGTATATTCAGAGAAACAATAATATATGAAGAATATGAATTCATAACAAAAATAAATGATTATTTTTAACTGATTATTGTAAAGCTTTGGCATAAAGAAACTAGATTTAATGTCATCGTATATAGCAATCAGAGCAGACCTTGAAGCCGAAGATTTTCAAACTATTGCAAACCAGCGATCATAACATAGTTGATATGTGGCAGCCCAAATTCTAAAAAAAATAAACTTTCAGATGTTACAGAACCAGATGTTGTAAGCACTTAAATCAATAAACTAAGATAAACTTTAAGGTAAAAGTTATGGTGGAAGAATGACAGATATTTTTTTAAAAATTATAGAATACAAGACAATTTCATATAAACACATAGAAACCCTGAGAATTAATGATTCTGCAATAGATGAGCAAGGAGACCTGAAAAACAGAAATACTGAGAAACAGACAGTTCTACAACACATGTGAAATGAGGTAAGATTTAGAACAGTTAAAATTTGAATTAGAAAAGCCAAAAGGCAGCTAGTGAAGGAAAATGCTACTAATGCCAAAGTGTCATGTAAGAGTTTTTTTCAGTAAATTCACTTAATACATAATTTTCTGATGTTTTCTACACAAATACTGTAGCTAACGAAAATGCCAATAGATTACAAAAAAAACAACTGAACCTAAAAAACTGCTTACAAATAAATTGGATATAACAATGGATGTCAGTCAGTCAGCCATTATCCATCCATCCATTATGCAACCCGCTATATCCTAACACAGGGTCGCGGGGGTCTGCTGGAGTAAATCCCAGCCAACACAGGGCGCAAGGCAGGGACAAATCCCGGGCAGAGCGCCAACCCACCACAGGACACGCACACACACTGGCTCCAGCAGACCCCCATGACCCTGTGTTAGGATATACTGGGTTGGACAATGACTGACTGACTGACTAAACATCATAATGGAAGAAACAGCATGTTTCCCCAGCATGCCAGAGGGCAGTAAAGTAGTAGAACTGGTTCACCCTCTGATGATTAAAAAGGTGAAAGCCCCAAATTTATTTACTTCAGGAGTGCGGTGGGAGGTAAAGGACAGTGATGAACTGCCATCTGACAGAAGATTCTCAAGTCTGGTATGCAGCAGCACATAACAGTCTTTGCATGTTATTTTACTGCTGTGTTACAGTCAGAGTTTCTTCCCTGGTTTGTGTTTATGTTCTGTTCTATGTCTGTTTTTGTTAATTTTGAATTATAATTTTTCTATCTTTTTTTCTTATTCTGTTAGACTTACTTATAATTTGTTAATGATGTACTGTCTCTTTAAATGCACTGCCATTTTCTGCACTTAATGGGTGTAGCCTCAGGAGGCGGTGCCACCCAGACATTGATGCTGTCCTCCTTCAGGCTTTGTAACTGGACCAGAAAAAGAAACCCAGAAAAAAATGCAGTGATGCATTGCATTTTTATTGGAGTTAAAGTGAATATTGTTATTTCTTTGATGCATTACTGGTTTCTGTATTTTCTTGTTTTTTTTTTCTTGGCTTTGCCTTTTGATTTGAGTATTTGGACTTGTTTGCCATCGGATTCCCTTGTATTTTTTTTTTTGCTCTATTTCTCAATAAATCTTCCTTGATAAAGATTCTTTTCACGACTTTTTACAAGCCAGAGTTTAACGGTTCTCTCCCTTGTAAGACATCTTTGAGTTTTATTTCTTAGACTTTCTTTATAATTTTCACTTTTAAAGCCAGCAGCCTTTTACGGGTCTGTGTATGTATGATGACACCAGCTAGTAGTAGTTGATATCTGTTTGATTTAAGGTGAGCCTCTTCTAAGCAGGTGAGTGAAGATCCTTGCCTGCTTTATTGGTCTTTTGGAGGCCTCACACACCCTTGACATCATGTTTACAACAATGGCTCCCTTCTTCTCATCTAAAAGGAGAGGTTTTCTAAAGTTAGCCTGGATCTTGAGGTCTATGCTGCAATTCTGTACTGCAAATACACCTTTGGTCAATAGGGAGAGTTTTAACTGGATGACTCCAGCAGTTATAAAAAGATGTTCACATCTACCAAGTGTCTCCAGTGAGTTTTCAGCTAGGAGTATGGCGAGAGGTAAGGGCTCAAATGGTAAAAAGGGAAAAAGGAAGACAAGGAAAATGGACAAAGGTAGCTGTGACTAGGAGGAGACCTTGTTACAGGTACTGTTCAGGCAGGAAGCAGATGGACACCATCCTTGAAGTGTTGAGAATGACCCTGAATAGACAGGCCCAATGTGGATAAAGGATTTTTTTGTTGAATTATTTTAAATACATATCCTATTTTTCCAACATTTTTCTTCTTTGACCCTCCTTATTTTTAGCACTTCATAATATGATGAACTAGAGAAAAAAAAGTTCTGTCAAGAGTATGGGAAAGAAACTCTCTGTGTCTCACATATTGTTGCTGTGATTATGAAGTTTTAATATACAGACTAAGAATTCAATTAAGAGAGTAGAGTATGAAACAGAGGTTGGTGTTTAGAATGAAAAATCCATAAGCTGAGTTAGAAAACTTCAAGTAAAACCACCAGTAGATATAAGGAATTAGGAACAGAGAGAAACAATTATATATAAACTGGTTATTATCCCATTTGGGAGCATATACAGTAGCCAGAATCAGAGCCTTCTCAAATAGCCTTCCAGCTGCAATTACGTAGCAGCTGCTAGATCTCAAATCATCTGGGATATTATAAAGGTAATCGAGTTAGATATGAATATCTCAATTCCCCAAGTTTTAGGTTAAAAGCAAAAGTGGAACATCTGTCCCACTCTTTCCTTCTAAATTCTGAGAAAGAGAGCATAAGTCTTTTAAACAAGGTGTTGGCTATATGATTACTGAAAACAGTACTTCATTTTGTTCTGCTTTATGATTAAACCTTTTTATAATTCAGGGCATAAAGCTTGCTGAACAAAAAAAAATGTTGTTTCCTTTAGTTTTAAGCATCATGGACATTCAGTGTAATCTAATTAAGAGTATGTTTATGCAGTTCAAATTGAAAAGAAAAGTTAGAAAGGCCAAAGGAAGAATAAAATTGGTAATGAAACTTCCACCTATTCCATTTCTCTGACTAAACGAGGCAGAAATAGCATCAAAGTAAGTCTGCATTTTCTAAAGTTCCTAAAAGAATCCATTGTCACTCTCCAGTAATACAGAAACCCACCTATTACATAAGACACAGGTTTGCATGTTTTCCCTGTATTTATGTAATTTTTTTCTGGTATTTTGGATTTCCTCCCATATTCTGAAACTGGTACAGATTGGCACTCTGTATTGGACATGTATGAGAGACTGCGAGTGTGTGCCTTGTAATAGACTTATTAACCTTTTGTTGGTTTGATTCGTGTTTTGTGCCTTATTCTAGAGATACAGTAGGTTAAATGGGAGAAGAAAATGAACAGATAGATAGATAGATAGATAGATAGATAGATAGATAGATAGATAGATAGATAGATAGATAGATAGATAGATAGATAGATAGATAGATAGATAGATAGATAAGAACTTTATTTATCCCGAGGGAAATTCTTTTGTCATATACATGCTCAATGCAACAAGAGGAATAAAGATAAGGTAGTAAAGAGTTAAAAAGATCAGTAGTAATACTGCAAACAGAATAACAAAATAACTCTAAACAAAGTAACAAATAACTCTAACTACAACTATAACTAATAGTTTGTATTATAACTGTATAACTAATTTGTGCAAAGCAACAAACAACTATAACTAAAACTATAACAGATATAATAAAACAACAGATTATTAGTGCAAGTGGTTATGAAAAGTGACTTAGTGTTTGTGCCATGAATAAATGAGATAGCAGCATGTGATGATGGGATGAAACAAACATTCAGTAACATACAGATGAGTAAATAAAAAACCGAATGAGACCCAATGACAAAAATTCTGAAAAAGATCACCTACAGAATGAGGAAGAGTTATACAGTCTTATTGCCACAGGTAGAAAGGATTTCTGATCAATTTTACAATGTTTTAAAAACTAACTTGCTTGTTACGTTACTTTATCCTTTTGTTCTTGTTATTTTTTTGTCTGCCATGTGTTTTATATCAGCTTCAGATGTTGGATCATTGTCGCACTGCATTAAGATACACATGAAAATTAATGTGAAATGCATGATTTGATAACACATATATGTATAAATGCATATCAATTGACAAAAACTAAACTTGTACTTTAATCAGATGTGTGTCCTCTCAAAGGCCTTTAAACCATGATGACATAAGGCTTCCTATAAAATTGACCAGAAAAGTTTTTGCTCTATCATATGAGTGCAAATATGAATGAATGTTTATATGAGCAGCAGCTTCTACTCTGTGAAGGAACCAGTTTGTTCAGGTAGTAACAGGTAGATTGTACATTGAGGATCTGGTGATACATGGTATGTCCAGTTCAAAATCATCTTGGAATATGACATGTGCAGCTACTTTAGCCTTTCATGACAATATTACAGATTTAGTGGATTTCTATAATGTTTAACTGTTGGTACACCATCTCTACAAGACTGGGTAAAGCATGCATTTGTATAGGAGTGAAAAGCAAAAATTCAAAAACATTTTCATAACACATGGTTTCTCGTAACCCTCTGGTTGGAATGGCACCACTCTAGATAGAGGTTAGACACTGTCACGCACGCACGAGTAGGAGGCAGCCAACAAACCCTAAGGTGAGTGAATACTTGCGAGATAAGGGGTTACGAAGGAGGACTAACATCTCTTTCTCTCTTTCTCTAGAAGTAAAGATGGAAAATAAACATACCGTACCTCGTTCCAGGACTCATCACGGCCAACTCCCACCGTCACTTCCGTCTCCCTCCTGACAACATCACTGACGGTCCCACAATGATGACGTTATTTCCTCTTGTGTCATTTCCTGTAGCCATTTTGCCTGTTTTGTTTTCCCTATAAATACCCCACTGTTTCAGATGTCTGTGTCGAATGTCTATTTTTGAAACTTTTTGTTCATTTCATTTTGACCTGTTCATTGGACAATATATGGGACAATTCCCCAACTCTTGAGATGACTGGAAATCGAATTCTTTTGTATTTACAACACACATTATCCAGATTTTATAGCATACTCTACTGCAATTACAAAACAAATGTGTCATTACACTGCAGTTCTACCTTACAATATTTGCCATCGACAAACATCACACTAGAAAATTTACTTTAATTAATTTATTAAAGCACATTACCGGGGGGGTAAACATTAACATTATACAAAGATATTGTCTGTTTTTTACCTGCATTATTATCAATCTTTAATATTTTTTTTGTATCAGTAAGGTGCTGCTGGAATATGTGAATTTCCCCTTGGGATTAATAAAGTATCTATCTATCTATCTATCTATCTATCTATCTATCTATCTATCTATCTATCTATCTATCTATCTATCTATCTATCTATCTATCTATCTATCTATCTATCTATCTATCTACAAAATAATGCACAGTCTTGAGTGACATATATCAAAAAGCCCAGAATTTATTAATCAAAATAAGTGAGAGGTTAAATAAAGAACAGAATGCCATATTTTTTGTACTTGTGGTGCATCATATCCTGATATTAAGTATTGTTTAGGATTCTGAAGTTTTATCTTTTTCATGCAAAGCTAGATTTTCTCTTGTAAAGTGAAAGTTTAGATTTTTACAACACGTACAGGTTTTGAATCAGTATGAAGTTTTTTAAAACTTAAAAATAAAGTGTCATGGGCATCTGAGGATCACCTTCCAGACTCAGACAAGGTATACAATAACCTGCCAGGACAAGAGGGGGCTCTAATTCTAACCATACCATCTCTTTTCTCCTCCTTAGCTCTGAGAAGTTAGCCAGACTTCCCCCAGACCCAGACCCAGACCTGCTCAATAGAACCAAGTGTTTTAAGAACCCGTTGAAGCTTAAGATGCAGATTTTATACCTGCTTTCTGTTTTTCCCTAACCCTAATTTTTGTTTGATTTTCTGTACATTGGCAGTAAATGGGGGACCCCAACTTTTATTCGGTTCTTCGATTCCTTACTTTCTTTCCACTTATGCTAAGCTATTAGGATTTTTGTTTCAAAAGATGATTTAAAGTATATTTTTTTGCTATGGTTATATGCCTTTTTTTAATTATACACTTAGCTAAAAATGCCAGTATTTTACAAACAACAGAGTGCAGAAAGGTGAAACTTAATGTGAGTGTTACAAAAACACTTTAGGTGAAGTATTAGGGGGCATCACAGCCTGTTCATGTTAAACACTTTTGACCAAGAAGTACCTTTATTTGTTTGCTACAATATCTTTATGTGTGATAACAGCAAATATATTAAGCCCAGAGTCTCTTTTAAAGGGAGATGTACTGTAGTCTGCAGCTGGGTAACATTTTCTATTGGTTGAGACAATGACAGGTTGTCTCCACCATGCTTTTCTAAATTATTGTGCAGAAAAGTCAATAAAAGACACTTCACTCACTTGAAAAGCGTATGCACATTAATAAAGGCATATAGACAATTTTGTCTGTACTGCACATTGTTTGGCAATAGTCATGTACAGATTTAAACAGACTCCCATAACAGAAAACCATTTATTTCAACAATTTAGCATCCTTTGCCTTTTGTGTATGTAACACCTAAAAATTTAATTCTATAATCCCAACATTTACTTTCAGTTTTTTCCATTAAAATTGCTGCTGCAAAAATAAGCATTTAGATCTGTATAGAAGAATACATCTTTTGTAAAAAAAATATATATCTTGTGGATTAGTCACATTGGTACTACAGCTGTATGGAATATCTCTTTTGAAATCGAACATTTTATGCATTGCAAGCTGCCAGGTTTGGTCACCGGCAAAATAGATAGCTATAAGTTTCTGGCTTCCTGTAACTATAATTTAGGGTAAATGAAGTTCAGAAAATGAATGAATGGATGTCCTACACTTAAAGAATAATTATTTGCTTATTGTAAATAAAATGCTGCCAACATACTATGTACAGTAATCAAATATTAAATATAAGAATTCATTCATCAATGTTCCGAACATGCTTATTCTAATATGGAGGGTTAATTGAAGCTCAACCTAGCACCATTGGACTTCTAGCAAACACCAGCCATAATGGACTTCAGTCCAGAGGTCACTTATTTATGAAAGGTCAATTTAGACTCCCTATGAGCCTAACCTGCACATATTTGGGATGAGGATGAGAGAAAAAAAAGAGTACCCAAAAAGACACAGGATTACACTTAATACTACTAATAACAGTAATAAATGAGGTTTTCAAAAATACTATGAATAATCTTTGATAAAAATATTTGCCACAAAAACAATGAACATATAGGAAGGGGAACATTTTCAAGCCAGATTCAATTTAGCCAGCTTCCCCTGCCAAGAGAAAGCTAAGGTAATGCATTACAACAAATGTTTCACTTTATTATTGGAATGTTACTAAAATAAAAGAAGTGGCAATTTGAAAGAGATGTGTTGAGATATGCTAAGTATAAAGCAAAGACTCTCAACCCAGTTTGAGGTCTTGTCTGTACATGTAGCCTTCCTGATTAATAGGACTGCTGTAAATCTGTTTACAAGATTTATAAAACCCATCAGCCTCTTTCTGTCCAACTCCTTGTAGGAAAACACAGATGCAGGTTAATTCTAAAGTTCTTGTGTGCATGTGCCTCATATCCTTCTACCACCCAGTTTACGGTGTTTTGTGAGGGTGACCTTTCATTCACTCCATGGAAACGCTAAATTGATGGTTAAGGATGCAACTACAAAATTTTCTTACCTCACCAAAAAACAACAAAACCAAGGAAATATTTATTGGACAATATTTAACAAGTACTGGGTTACAACTACATGTTGTATTCTATAGTAGGTCTAAATTAATTAATAACATAGATGTAAATAAAGTACTGACCTAAAACACAAAAGATCTAAATTCGTGTAAATGTAATTCACGGTGTTCATCAGAAACATAATGAGGGAGAAGTATATTATAAACAAGAAGAGTTGTATAAAATGTGTGCTTCGGTTTAAATATTCAAAATCTAAATATTCTCGATTGTAATAGAAATTTGCCATTTTTCACCCTCTGACAATAGAGAGCTAGATCTCTAATAAAGGATCAAAAATAAAAAAAATGATATCATATTCATAATCATTGACATTGAAATAGTCCAAAACAATACTCCACGTTATTTTCTTAGAAATTTGTTATTGATCACTTTATGGGAGTGGCTCTTAGAGGGGTGGACCACTGATAAAGAATCAAATATCAAAAATATGATCATATTCATGACTAATAACCTTGAAGTACCGTACGACAACACTCCATATGCCTATATTAATGATCCAATCTTTCTGAAGCTTTGTGAAAAGAAAAATTTTGACTCCTCGTAACCCAATTGGGGTGAACTCCTGGGGTCAGTTGGTATGCCAAGCACAGCCCTGAGTCCTGATCATTTTTGCTGAAGACACTTGCTGATTTATTCTTTATCATAAAGGTATAATTTCCTGCCCAAAATATGGTCCAGAAATGGCATGGAAATAAGGAGTTTTTAGATCTAGAGGGCCAAAAATAGTGGGGAACTCCAAAAAGCTTGACGTCTTCCATAACTAGACATTAAATCAAGTTGAATAGAAGTTTATAAAGTCATTCTTTTGAACACAACTGAGTTTTTCTGATACACTGAAAAAAGGCTATTTTTTTGTTTTTTTGAAGATGGTAATGTGTTGTGTTTTGCTGACACTATTGGTTTAAGTCCCGGTTAAAACAAAAATTAAAAAAAAAAAACAAAGAAACAAAATGTTGTATGATTGTCAAAAGTAAACAACAAGAGGAAGGTCGTCATAAAAATTGTTAGACAAAGACATAAGGCAGAAACCAGCCATACACAAGGTGCCAGACAATCCCAGACTCCACCTTTGTTACACATATACGTTCACTCACACTGGACAACTTTAGACTCAGTTATCAACCTACACTGAGATACTGTACACTTTGTTAAGATGGACGGTATGCAGAAACGGATCTAATCGAAGCAAACTCATGCTGGCCCAGAGAAAACACACCAAATCCTCCCGGACTATGACCACATTAGGAAGTGAAACCAGGTCAGCTGTGAGACATCATGATGCACACATGTGCTGTATACTGTACGTGTGTGTATGTGTAATTAATTAAAAGAAAAATATGGGAAAATATTCATCCTTCATTTACATTATGACTTTTCTGATTTGTTTTTCAGGGAGTGTATGTTTCTGTATTTACTGTATGTCCAAAACCCTCACCATTAAAATGGGTGGCAAACGCCACAATCGAAAGGATAATCTTCATTCTGGTGCTGAGTAGAAATAATAATCTGCTGCTTTCAATTTAATTCTCTTTCTCTCTCTATAAATATACATATATACGCACACTCACACCCCCACACATAAACACATGCATATGCATGCAGAGTCGCCCATGCATTTTTTTTTGTCTCTTCCAACTTCCATAGCATAATGTTATTTGCATACAGATGCTCTGCAAAATCTCTGCCATCAGCCAACAGAGGGACCAGTAAGGGGGCATGTGTGACCACCCAAATGTTCCTCCATTAGCCCTCTGCAAGTCTGAAAACTCTGGGGGCCCAGGTGGCATGACAATTGCCATTGAGATGGTGTATTATTGTTTCTGAGCTCCCTCACTTTTCCTGCAGTTTATAATCCAGCATAAAACAAGAGGGAACACATGGCGTGACATTATTTTTTTTTTTTTCTGTCTTGATTGCTTGAGATTTTGGAAAGGGGATTTGTAATTTCTAACTATACACAGAGTAGGCGGGTGGAGAGAAGGCTTAAGGTAGAAGAGTTTAGAAGCTGTGAGCAAGTGGGGGTGGTGCTGTAGTAGCACACCATGTTATTACAAGTGCTGGTGATTTCTCAGTGTTTTCCTGGTTAGGTTTGTCTGTGAAATCAGTCTTCCTGTGATTTAAAGAAAGCAGCCAAACAGAACAAGATCTTCAAAAACGGGGTAGTGGGGGGGGTGTATTTTTTTTTTTACTCAAATAGTCAGTTTAAGAAGCTTCACTTTGGTCAAGGATTTGATTTTGTTTTTTTGTTGCCAATAAAATAACTATGCTGGGGGTTTGCAATGACGCAGACAGCTAGAGAGCAATTATGTGAATGTGATTATTAAAGGCAAATCTGTGCAGTTCACTGTGAATCCTATAGAAGTCAGTCATTATAATGTAGAAGAAATCCAAAAGATTTTTGAATAGAAAAACATTCTGTTTTAAAAATGATAAGGCCATTGTGATATCAATTATCGATTTTTTTATTTCTGTTCCCAGAAAGTTACAGAGTACATTGTAACTGAATGACTTAAAGCAAATGTCTGATTTTTAGAAAAAAATTCATATAATCAGTTATTTTATATCAGCACCATCATAAACACCATCATCAACAAGTCAACAAGTGCAATTTGTATATATTTATTACTATTCGGTTTGTTATTATTTTCTCTCTTCTTGTCTTTTTAACTCTTATTCCTCACACTGAGTCGACTGCACCTTCAATTTCGTTGTTCCTTGGTAAAAGTGACAATGACAATAAAGATCTATCTATCTATCTATCTATCTATCTATCTATCTATCTATCTATCTATCTATCTATCTATCTATCTATCTATCTATCTATCTATTTAACTTTACACATGTGTAACAATACGCCAATTATTTTCTGGATGTTGTTTTCTTTCTTTATTTACAATTCATTGCGGATTTTTTTTAGAGAATGCTTCACATTTCACATATATTTAAATCAAAGTTGTTGATATTAAAAAATAAGGAGTGAATAGAAGTAAAATAAAATAATACATGAACACAAGAACATTCTGATAAATGATAAATATACTGAAAAGTGAAAATATGTGCATTAGCAAAACTTTAAAACACAGAGCAACGTTGTTCTGAAACTGGTTGTCAACTTTGTAAATTCCCTCCTAACCTTACAGAACTAATGAAGAGAAATGTTAATACTTTTTATTATCTTTCTTAAACACCATTTTGCATTATTTATATATTTTTTTTAATAAAGTAAGAGATTTGCAACCAGAAAACTTTTTTCCACTAATGATATGGAAACAGTACGACTTGAAAACTGCCATTGATTTTCCTTCTTCGCAGTCTTGATTTATTCGCTGCACAATCAGTACTTTGTGCTCATTCCGTTTGGGTTGTATTAATTGCTTTTTTTTTTTTCTTTTTTTTTTCTCACCAGCTAACCTTTAAAAAATTCCACAGTCTGCATCAGTCCGATATTCTCTGCAGTGACAGCTGGGCCTAGAAAGCCTGGGCCTTTCTTTCTCTGCACAAAGCCTATTAAGTATGCCACTCACTCAATGCCCTTGCAACCTGAAATTGCTGCGAGCTCCACCCAGAAGTGTGGCAGGCTTTGTCATTGTAATCAGGCCTTGTTTGTGAAGTGTTGCCTGTATTTACTGTTGGCTAGGCCTCTTATTTACTCAGCCTGCTGCTGCTGCTGTTGTGTTGAGGAGGGGGTGGGGACTGCCAGAGAGCTAGCAAAGTGGATTCAGCTCTTGCCTGTAGGCCCGACCATAATGCAAATAGAGACGAAATGCCTTTTGGCACTTTTGACTTTTTCCAGGCCGGCCTGCTGAGTGGGATCTTCAGATAAATCGCATGAAAGGCAGTGCTGATTCTGATGAAGTATAGCATTAAAGGCCATGTTTTAGTATGTCAACCAAAATAAATTTGAAGGGGTTGGAGGGGAGGGGGAAAATACTGTTCAGTCTTATCTGTAATATGAATATAGAAAAAATATGTGCACTCAAAAAGGTCACTAATTATTCTAGATTTGAGGGGAGTTTTAGCGTAATACTAAAAACGTTTAACTTTAAACTCAATAATTCAGAATCAGGAAAATACTGCAAAGACAGTGGAAAAGTTGTATATAGTTTTAAGTTACTAATCATTTAAAAATGGGCTATATTTGATGTTTTCATATAGACGATTCTACCTTTTACTATATAATAATTTAATTTTCCTTTTTTATATTCTACAATCCGTATGTATGCTCTAAGTTCTACTGAGCTGGAAGTGAAGAATATCAGCAGAGCAGGATTCAAGTTTGTTAATTTTGCTAAAAATAAAAGAAAAATGTTCCATTAGGCCATTACATAAATATATGTTTTTGTAAATAGTTTACTAACAAGTCAACTAAGCTGATTTTTCAGTTAATACGTAAGGTTTTTACTGACTGTTTAAAGTAAAAAATGTCTAGTCACCAGTGTAATTGGGAACATCTTTTCTGCCCGCTGCTATTAAGCAATTCAATGCTTCCTCCCGACATCCCAGACTTAATGTTTATAATCTTGAAGTTTATTTTGCTCTTTCTGCACAATTTACATTTATTTATTGTTCATTTATTATCTCTCTATGAACTGATTGTATCATTTGTCCTATGAGTCTGTATCTTTGTTTTTTTTGTGTCCGTGCTGCTATATGCATGTAAATTTCTCCTTGGGATTCATAACATTTATCTAATATATCCTAATCTACCATCATCTTTGACAAAACAAAACATTTTAACACTTATTTGTCCAAATGATGATTATTTAAAACATACTTTAAACCAATAAACACAGATTTGTATGAGTCCTCATTTGTTGTACCAACTTAAAGTTGCAGAAAAAAGTGACAAAAGTTCATCAGCTACTGCATAAGAAGGACATTTACTTTTAAACAATTTCTCTACATATCTCCATGACTATTTGTGACTGTTTAGTCACTTTGCCACTAGATTAAATTTTGACGTTTCATTACTGAAGTTGCATTGATTCTTAGAGTTTTGACAGATTAACATTACCATTTGCCAATATGGCCAAGTGTGGTTTCTATGCAAAATGCCCCACCAAACATCATATTGGGGTATATAAATGTGGATTTGTTTATTCATTTATTGAATATAGAACTGTTCACCTCATTGTTTTACTAATTTTAATGTTATTTTTCAGTCTTGTTTTATTTGCAATTCCTAAGCTGCTCTAATGGACTCTCTTCTGATTAATGTAATGAAAAGAGCTAAATGAAATGATAAACATTTCAGTCTTTAATGAATAAAACACCTTTCATTGTGTGTGGTACCTTGATCCACTTCAAATGAAAAATATAATAAAGTTTTAAAATGCAAGTGCTGGTAGATTAAGTGCCTTGCACTAGGTCACAAAATAATATTTTACGAGACAATTTGACCCTCCTTTCGGGACAATTTATAAGTACAGTGCTTCAGACGTTAGGCCACAATGTTCACCTTCTATGCTATTAAAGTTTTAATCATCTTGTGCTTTTGTTTTTTCACATAAATATTATTAATATTGACTTAATTGATGTGCATGATTAACATTATTGATGATATAAATGTCTTAAAAAAACAGCAGACTAATTGCAAGCTGCAACTGATTTGCGGGAATATATGACAGAAAACAGACCAGGACTGAGCCATTTTAGTCCGCTTCACACTAATGGAGCATACAATTGCATGAATAACAGCTGGAAAAAGAAGAATATGTAAATGCATTCTTTGGCCCTTTGAAGGCAGGTCTGTTTTTTTCAGTTTCTTTTTCTTTTCAAGAAGACGTACTACAGCCTCGGAGCTCTGAAATAAATGGCTCAGATCTCAAGCATTGTGGTCTATTGATGTCACTGCAAGCGTGCAATAAAGTCATCATGTTTTCATCAAGATTTCCCAAAGATCAGGACCATGACTGTGTGAAAATCTTAACGGCACTCCATCTGTGAGATGCAGATCACACAGAAAGCCTGCTTTGTAAATGGAGGAAATAATATGCATTAACTAGCAACTGAAGCAATTTCACTTTTTTAGCCAACTGTAACAAAAGTGTAAAATGCACGCACAAATGTAGAAACTCAAATTGGGTTCAACAGTTTTAGCTAATAAAATTAAAATGTATTTTTTATTTAAATGTCAGAGCTCAATTCTTATTTTCAGTATTAGTTAAATATATATATATGTTTAAATAGAGCTGTTTGACATTTGCAGTGTTTGACAAACTTCCTGTTGATTTTGTTTGATGGAAACCACAACCCTACTTTCATAAGAATGGCCAGCACAGTTCCCTGGAGCATGTAAGCAGAATGTACGGATTTCTAATTCTACTCAGGGTTTCAAGTCTGTTCAGACTCAGTTCTTTATTTTCCACTAGGCTTTTAAAGCAAGTTGCTGTAATTCAGATGGACAGGAAACATTTTGCTAACATAATTTACTCTAGTCGTAGCTTTAAAAATGCAAGTTTGTTGAAGTGCATAGCCATTAAACAAATAACTTCAGATCAGCTCTTTCTGGATAAGGAGTAAAATTCCAGTAAAAAAAAACAGTGAGATCAGTTCAGGCAATACAATGAATACTGTATGTTATTCTAAAGATCATTAAAAGGTCAACAGTATCTTCACCGTCGATATGCATAAAAGAGTATTAACTTGAACCGTAGCTGCATGTCAGCCCTCTTTGTAGACAAATGCGTTGCTTTCGGGACAATGCTTTGTTGAACCACAAGCCCCATGTTCTGAACAAGCGGCTTATTAAGGCTTAACCTTTCAGGTTAAAGTTCAAGTTTGTTGTGTCTTCGATGTGTTAGTCAGTTTGAGAGCCCTAATATTCAGAGCATATCTGACACCGTCTGCACTCAGACTTTGACATGAAAAGCCAATAGAAAGAATAATGCACTTGTCTGGCAGCAGCCATCTTTATGCGAAGGTGTGAAAAAGATATATTTAAAAGAAACAAAATTAGCCTGTCCCAAAGTGCTGCCCTCTCTTGGCGAAAAAATAAGGGTCAGAATCCTCTTGTTTACATTAATGTATTAAAGAAATGTCTAGCTTTTAGAGTTTATCTTAACTTCAACGTGGTAAGTTCTACAGATGAGTGTGTGTTTTACCTCCTGTATTTTCCACACTTTATATTAATTCAATTTAAAATTAATTTGATCTGCTAAACTCTTCATTTCTTTTTTTATGTGTTCTTTATTTTTTTCTGAGTTTACATCAAAAACTGATATTTTACCTAATTTTCGTTTCACTACTTTGTTTTTTTTTCAAAGTTTAAGCTATAGTTTGTTTCCTACATTATTGATATTCATCATATCAGTGCAGAAATAGCTTATTTATATATTACTTTAATCTTGTTAATCAAAGAAAATGCTGTCAGAAAAAGAATCCATTGATAATGCTAGTCTGCAACACAAATATTCTAAAAGTATTAAAAAATGTACTTCATCAAATAAGGTCTGAGTGTGTCATGTTCTACATTAAACTATGCATTCACCTCAACCTTAACTTTAAATAAAATTGAATAAAACTTAAAACGCTTAAGTCGTCAATGTATCCACTATATCAGTTGCCTGTTTCCACAGAGTTAACGTTGAAGCTTACAGTATTAAAGGGAAAAATTGCAAAAGGGCTTCACAGGCTGGGGCTTAAAGTTAATAGGTTAATGAGAGTTCTGTGTTCAGGAATAATATAAGGGGTGTCTGGCTTTTTTAGATAAAACTATCCGGAGGCATTAGCAGGCCAGCACTCTTTTAAAGTGAGTCCCATTCATTGCAAATGCACAGAGCAAGCAAATTTAATAAGCAGTGAATCCATTACAAGTTCTTCCTTTTTTTGCCATAGCAACGGGAATGAGGGGCATTCAGACACCAGTGCAACGGCGTCATTATCTACCAGGCCATCTGTTGTAGAGCAGCACAATCCAACTCATTTAAATAGAGCAAGGTCTAGCATTAACTTAGGACATATGCTGTAGGAAAACATGTATTCTCAAAAAAAAAAACAGTAATGTGACAAAAGCAAGCCCGTGTTTATACAGAATTTCTGATTTTATGATGGTGCATACAGCAAACATAATTCAACCAAGGCAGAGATCTCTCACATGAATATTGTGTTCCACAGAAAAAGCACAAATTAGTGTCATCTTGCACTTCCATACACAGGCAAGATGTGACTTTTTAAAGAGATGGGTCCGTTTTCCTTAATTGACTGAACCAAAAGAGAGCATGCTGTGTCAATCAAAATATATGTTTGAGTGATTTCCACGAGTGTGCCTGGGCCATAAAAGGAAAGCCTGCTCTGCAGTCAAGATTTGCCATTAATTTTGTTAGCCTTATAAATCTGTTGTCATCACAGTAGGCATCCTGCTCACAAAAGCGCTACACTTTACGAAATAAACCAAATGCAGTATTGAGAACTTTTTCTAATTAAATTATATACAAAGTACAATATACAAAGGCTAGTTCAAAAAATGATATAGGGACCCTATGATGTTGCCAGTTTTAGACTTCTTAAAATCTTTTTAAAAGTATGCATGTATAAGAACAAGTTATTTCAACATTGAATGCACTATGCTTGTTATTTTCTTTTAAATGCCAAGGATTTGTGCATGTCTTGTTTTGGATTGTTTTTCCATAGAAACTATATAAAAAACGATAGTTTAGTTTTATTGTATTAAAATGTGAATCTATATGCATTAGAATGTGGTGGAACAGATGCTCACAAATGATGATCAGACAGTGGCCTGTGCATTAAAAACAACATGCAAAACTACTTATCGTTGTGAAAATCAAAGATTATTTTTTACTCAGACTGTTTTTTTTCACCCCTCCTGAAACTGTATCACTTTTTGTATCAGTTTTTATTAGCTTATGATAATAATAATGAAAGCTAATTGGCTTTACATATATAGTTTACAAGATTTTTTTCACGATTACTAACTATTTATAGTTTTCCCTTTTTTGGAAAGTTTATAAGATAAAAGTACAAATTATAAATTGATATAACATCAACATACATTAAATATTTCATTGCAAACCACTTGAAAGTTTGAAATAGATAGTAAAACTGATTTTGATTATATTTTTCTTTTTTATTATATAGAAAACATGTGCTGTAATAATAATAACATGATACCACTCAATTATTAAATACCGTTCTCATACTCGGAATTCTAGACAAATATTATACAAGATGGAGACCTTATAAAAGCAGTACAATGTCTGAGAAATATGAGCAATCCAAGAATGTATAATCCTATGTGACATATCCACTTTCATTGTTTTACTTTTTCATAATAGAATCAAATGATCAATGTCAATAATTTCCATAATTGTAAAAACAAAAGTCAGATTTGATTCAAAATATCAACAATAGAGCATAAAAAATGGGTCATAGTGATTTGTTCGCACTCAGGTTGTGGTATAACAGTGCACTCTTACAGTATTAGGTTTATTTACAGTCGGTTTAAAGCTACATTGAAATGAAGTGTATCCGTGCTCATGTGGGTTTCCTTCCAAAGCCTAAAGACATGCCATCAATTTATCTGGACATATTAAATTAGCATGGAATGTGAAAGTGCATGTCGGCGGTTTGTTTCTAGCATCCACAAGCTGGAATCCTTTGCAAAAAACTCAAACCTTGAAATTGTTTCCAAAATGCTATCCTGAAATTTTACCATGACTAGGAGTGGAGATGAAAACTGACAGGTATGAAAGTATAATTTTGAATATTATTACAACTGGAAAATAAGAATCTAAGGAATTGTATGAACAAAGTAAAGCAGTTCAGTGCATTTGGATCTTGAAGCTGGCAATGAAGTTTTCAAAATCTCATCAACTGAGTTTGTTGTAGTATTCCTCTCTGCACAAAAAAAGTGTTTATCTCTCTGCTGTTTGAGTGAGCCTCTTTCATTCACCCATAGAATGTTCAAATGCTAGTTTCAGGGATTAGCAGTTGGGGAACTCCTAGATTCACATCATCATTGCCTTTGATGACTCTGGATTCAAAATGTTCAAGACTGAATGGACTAATGCCTCCCTGTCAGAGCAGCATACAGTATATGATTTTGGTCCACCTGTTTGCCCCTATCTGGGCAAATACTTGAGGATCTTATATCGGTTTTGCAGTGCAGTGATCCAGAAATGCACTCAACACTGTAAATACATTTTCATGTTAGAGATTTTAAATAGAACCTCTTTTGATTTATATTTTAATTTTTCTGCTGCAGTCAAAGATTTTATTATCCTATTTCACTAATGCTGTACACTGCCTAGGGAGCAACAGCATTGGGTTAACATAATACCTAAATCCTTCAGAATGCATTTTTGTAGCTCAGTAACCTCCATCATGTATTTATGATTAACGTTCTTGCTGGTTATGTGTAATACTTCGGACTTATCCACATTGAATATTTAACACTGACCAATTTCTTTTATATTATTTTTGATGTTTCTTGATGTCATCAGCAAATTTTACACCTTTAGGTCTTGCCTATAAAACTATATAATTAATGTAAATCAAGCATGAAAAAACAAATCCACAAATCCTTGAAGGACTCCAGCAATGACCTCAACCTTGATTGTATATTCTTCTCATATCTGCACTACTGCTCAATCACCAAGCTGAGATTAGTGTGGTACATTGCTGGTTAATGTGTATCTTTGAGGTTGAGGTTTAGGAGTGGTATTTGCTGACAGACAGTCACCAAATGAACTCTGCGTAGATTTTGTGTTTGTTTTGCTTTGCTTTGTTCCTGAACACATACTACTGGCTAAATAAAATGTTTTGATAAGATCTACCACTTGTAAATCCATATTGATTATATTTTCTTCTATTATATTTCCCCATAACTGCAGAGAAATGGCTAATTTGTCTTTAGTATATGAACTGGACTTAAATCTGCTACTTAAATCTGTAATTACAAGGTACATTTTCTGTCATAAGTGGCAGAAAGAAGAAGTTGTTGACTAGGTTACAGATAAACTTTTCTCTTTTTTTCACTAGCAAATCAAATAAGACCCAAAAGATGTTCTTTGCATTGATATTACTATGTGTAAATTATTGTGTATTTTCATTAGAGATATAGGACACCATACATGATGCTGCTGCCTCATGGGTCCAATGCCCTGGGTTTGAATCCCACAACCTACTGTTATCTTTATGAAGCTCATGGTATGGGCCAGGGAGTTTTACCAGGGAGTTTTCTGGTTTTCCAGTTTTTCTTTCACATCATAAAGGTATGTAGGTTAGGCTAGTTGATGACTCTAAATTGGCCATGTGTGAGTAGATGTGAGAATAAGACTGGGCCCTGACATCAATGCCCTGTGCAAGGTTATTTTCGACTTTCCAGCCAGTACTGCTGGGATAGCCTTCACCTCCCTGTAACTCCGAAATGGATTTAGTGGGCTTGCAGTAGTTATAATGTAGATGTCATAAACATAATTTGGTAAAGAATAATTTTTAATTGTACGCAAGTATTATTATGTGTTACAATAAAGTAATGAAGCATAGTGCAGTAAAGTCATTGATATGCTCATATCACAAACGAGGATGGCATTATTTTCTATATAACATCATTTATATTATTAACCATCCATCACAAAAGACAGATTGAGTATTTTACATTTCTGGCAAGAGACAAAAAGCATGTTTACAGTCCTGCAATATACTTTTTAGTCAACATTTAGCCCTTAAACCTATTGTCACATTTTCCTCTGCTGAACAAGGATACATAAACTTTTTCAGAGGTTTCTTATCTTTGAGTAAGAAATTGTGCACTGCTGTCTTCAAATGTACATATAGGAGTTATCAGATTTTTCTTTTAATTTAATATTACTTTTATATTCACATCATATATGTACAAATCAGTCAATAGCTCAAGAATACATATACTTTACAGATAACTTGCAAAACTGCAAAGTACAAAGAAGTTACAGAATGCTATGTACAATGTTGTTTTGGAGTTTTATGATGTCAATGTTGTAAAACATTTTCTCCATGAAACAGAGTGTGTGCAAAGAGATGAAAGAACTCTACACTGTATATAGTTTTAGTTTTGTTTCATTAATTTGGAAAGGCTCAGGTTCTTACCACCCAAAACAGGATTAATCCATCCATCCACTTTCTGACCTTCTTACTTATTTCAGTTTCAAGGGGAGATTAAGCCTGTTCAAGTAGTGCCTGACACAGGGTGAAAACTGATCCTGGAAAGGGTGCCAGTCCAACGTAGGGCACTCACTCTCTCTCTCTCTCTCTCTCTCTGTCACACACACACACACACAGAAGCACCCCCACTCACAAATGCAGGTGCAACGTGGAACTGCCAATGAATCTGCCATACAATAAAACGGAGTACCCATTAGACAGCATACAGACATTAACGCAATAAGTGAGTCAGTTTGACGAATGGATAAATGTATGCATATTCTTATTAGAAAAATACTATTTTTTAAATTCTACTACAATAAAAATCACTTTGTCACAAATGCAATCCATAAGATTGCCAAATAAGAACACTTAATTAGGAAACAATGATTTTTAGAGTGCTTTTGATTCTATAATGAATATAGTCAAGTATCTCTGATATTTAAAATGGCTTTATGAAAACCATACATCACATATCTCTGAATGGTATGTTATTGGATCACATTGGAAAATATCTTTACTTCATTTTGCACATTCATAATCCTCACTGTGTCACTATGGAAAAATTTACAGACATATACAATTTACTTTTAGATAAAAAGCTTTCAGCTATCCATCCATCCATCAAATTCTCAAACTTACATAATTTAGTTCATGGTTGTGGTTGGCCAGAACCTGATTTAGTAGGTTGCACACAAGATAGGATTCTGTCCATCACTAGACACAGTCAAACACACACTCTTACTAACTGAAATAATTTTCAGCCTAATTTAGAGCCACCAGTTCAGCTGACATGCATATCTTTGGGATAGATAGATAGATAGATAGATAGATAGATAGATAGATAGATAGATAGATAGATAGATAGATAGATAGATAGATAGATAGATAGATAGATAGATAGATAGATAGATAGATAGATAGATAGATAGATAGATAGATAGATAGATAGAACTTTATTTGTCCCCAGGCAGAAATATGGCTCCTATAATAAATACATAAATAGAGAGAAAAATATATAAATTTACACACACAAACTTTGCTTTGAACATACACCAGATTCAAAGAGTAAAACCCATTCAGACACTGACTTGGGGGGGTTGATATTTATTACACAGAGGGCTAGTGAGGTAGATGTGAATAGCCTTTACTTACAAGGGCAATTGTTTAGATGAAAGACCAAGCAGTTTATTTATAAAATATGAGCCAAGAGTTGTAAAATGCATAACATTTTCTTTGTTGTTTCAAATATTCATAATTTACCCTTACTTTCATACTAAAAGGCTAAACTTACTACACTTTATTTGTCTGTCCATTTGCTAACCCCACTACCACCAGTACAAAGTGATGAGAGTGCAGAGTATATACCAGCAGAAATGAACCCTTGTCATCCACACTCACTAATACTAGCCCAGTGTTGAGTGGCCAGTTAACCCAACATCCCAATATTTGGGATGGGGAAAGAAAACAGCTCCTGCAGACATGTGGAGAATAAGTAAACCTCTTTAAATTGTATGACAATAACATTAACCATTGCACCACTGTGATGTAAATGTTGTAGTGTATATTATAACATGTGTAATCCTAAATGTGTTTTCTGGAAACTGAAGTGAGAACTTGTTCATTGCTATTTATTTCTCACTCAGTCTGTATATTATATATTATGATATATTCTTCTGGAGTTTTTATAAGTTTTTGTTTTCCCCAGAAGGCTTCAGGTAATGGGAGCACAGAAACAGGAGTATGGAGTCCATCAGATAAGTTGATTTGTGTTTTCTATTAAATAATACGACAGTCTCCATTTTAATACATTCTTGGTTATCATGGCATTAGAGTGGCAATATGCTGCATATTGTTTGAACATTTACTGTTCTCTACATACATTACTACTACTACTTCAAGGTCTACTCTGAAGAGACATTTATATTTTCTTAAAAGTAGTGCAATAAATAAGGAAGATCAATGCTATATTAATTATTTGAAACTGTAATAATTATAGTTTATCATGTGAAATTAGGCTACCAAAAAGTTCAAAGTTAATGTAAGATAACTTTCATAGCCATATAAGGATCTATTACCCATGATTGTTCACTTTATAGCACATTAAAGTATTTCACTACAATAAAGTACCTTACAAAAAAGAACACCCTTTAGATGATGATTTTGTTATTGAGTGACAAGTGTAAAAACATATTATATAAAGACAAACCAAATAAGAGTTTTACAGTACTTTTAAATGGAGAAACTGCCCTTTAAAAGTACACTTTAAAAAAAAAGAAAAGAAAGCTAGAGTGCTACTGTATTAATTATACAGTATTCAGCATATTCCAAAACCATTACATAATGCATACACGAAAAACTTAGCTTTTAAAATGATCTCCTATGGTGTTCAAGTAACTCTTTAAAGTGTATATATGGAAAAACAGTTTCTATTTCTGCATATCTCAAATAGCAATTGGACACTGGCGGTTTTGCTGTGTTCTATAAAGTGTACTACATGAAACCGACACAGTTTGCAAAGTTTTAAGTTCACTAACGTTTAGAATTCTTGAGGGAGAAAGGGTTTAGAATTGTTTTAGGCGGTAACTGTAACTAAAACAAAAGCTACATTTTGCTTCGTGTCTTCGAAGAAAGGAAACGTCTCATGTTGCACGGTCGAACACTTTACACCTGTTCACCTGGGCATGGACTTTCGAGGAGCCTCCTCCCCACCGCCCGAAGCCTTGCCGGTTCTGCTGGAGATTGGTCGACGTAACAGTTGTAGCTCCCTGTAGAGCGTGCATGCTGTCGTCATAGGCCTCGAGCGGCCGTCTTTTGTGTTCATTTTTCAATACCTATTGTTGTAGCAGCACTGCCGGGCGCTCATTGGTGGAGAGTTGACTACATTGAAATGTAATTACCTGCCCAGCTGCCTCTGATTGGATTGGTCTCGGTTCTCCACTTCAGCTCTGGCTGATAAGTTTGATTTTTGGCTGTAACTTTTCAGGAATGCAGTAACTTCTCAGCTGTTGAAGGTTGTACAAGTCGAAGCGGCAACAATGAAGTTGTGTGGGACTTTTCTCGGTTGGTAGAAAAATACAAACTTTTTAAAAACAATCTTTCTTTTTCAGGGCATTCTTGATAGTGGACTTTTGTAGTCTTTTTGAGGGAAAAAAGAGTTTGCAACGCAAACAAATCTGTGTGACGTGGACTCCACTAAATGCATTTTATTAGTTGCTCTGTGATAATTTTGAACAGTTTAAACAATTTTGATTATTTAACTTGCTTGTCTACATTGTTTCATCTTGACTGCATTACTGATTGTTATTCCTTTTCAATCTTTTACTTCTGCAACTACTTTTATAATTAATACTAGCAAACGGTATTTACTTCTGTTATCAAAGTTATTGTGTAACAAAATTAATCCGTGATAATCCGATGAAGTGAGGTTGCTGATTGTATCGACTGAAATATACGTTTACAATTGTGTTTAATTTAATAAATAGTATGTTGAATAATTGCAATCTGCATATTAAGTGTTTTAATCCAGATTTTACATAACATGTTTTTATAGAAATACAACAGTATAGCGTGAAGTATCCTACGAATTAGAAGAAAGGTGCAGGAAGTTTTTTTTGTTTGTTTTAATACTCGAGAAAAGCTTTGTTCCAGTTATTTGAGCGATAAATACTTTTTTTTTTTTTTGCTTAAAAATGAAACTCATAAAATACACAGTTTTAATAATTCTAACACTGACCTGTTACAGCTGTTCAGACCAAAAATCGTATTGTTTATAGACAAAGGAAAGTTTTGTTCCCTTGGGGATTTGGGCTACGTCCGTCACGAGAACTATCAGCACAATGTTAGCCTGAAGGCTTATTAGAAGTTTTTTTTTTTTTTTGTCTGTCGGCTTCTTCCATCTGCCAGGGGTATCTGCCGTGCAGGGCATCCCTCTCCCCAACACTTCAGCTGCTACCGTATGCAATATTTATGCTGACCAAAGCCCGTCACAACATAACTACAGCAGTAATTGTAGTCTGGAGTTCGGAGGTTGTCCATCTGCATCGGGGCTTTTAGAATTAAGTACAAAAAGTTTCATCCCAGCTGGTAACCGAAGACTCTGAAGCTCATTAACTATTCAAAAACTTTTAAGTGGTGTTCAAATTGTTGCACAATGACTATATATTTAAAATACATCACTTTATTATTATTATTGCACCATATTTGCTAATGTTTAATGATTATGTGCATTCTTTTATTAGTCAATCAAAAAAAGTGCAATTATATTTTACGGTAACTTTTTGTGTTGAATGTGGATTTACATAATATATATCGTGCAAGTATACTTATAAAACAGGATCGGATACTATTTATAAAGTACACATTTTTGCATTGATATCACATTGTTCATTTTAAAAAATGATAATGTATTAATTCTATTTTATTATCGTTTCTGAAGCCAAAAAACTTCATGTAATACATTCATACATTTGCATTTACTTACTTGGCTGACACGTTTATCCACGGTGACTTACAACATTTATGATACAATTGGTTTCCTTTCTTTTTGGTTTTCCAATTGGAGCTTGACGAACGTGCCATTGAATTTCTCAACAAAAGTCTTGGTTGTGTATCTATCTATCTATCTATCTATCTATCTATCTATCTATCTATCTATCTATCTATCTATCTATCTATCTATCTATCTATCTATCTATCTATCTATCTATCTATCTATCTATCTATCTATCTATCTATCTAACCTTATATGATTTAATTGTTAATTAAAACTTATAAAAGAAGTATTGTTTAATATATATATATATATATATATATATATATATATATAACAGGTCTATGATTATGCAAGAGTATCATTTGATCTTCCAGTTCGTACAGTATAAACAGAGTACGGGGAATCAATTAACTCAGTATGCCCTATATCACTATTTTACCTAATGACGAAGCAAGCATTGTAGATTACCCAGACTGTGGTTTTTTGTTTATTTCATTTCTGTGAGTTTTGCTGGGCCTTATAAGTATATTATCTATCTATCTATCTATCTATCTATCTATCTATCTATCTATCTATAACAATCATACATATACATACCTGTCTGTATATATGTATTTTTAAATTACACTGGGTATGCCTTTAGGCAATCATAAAAAGAGTTGTTCACAGTACTGATAGTGAATCAGTGGCGCTGTCCATGGTCCTGTCTTTCTGCTGAAATCATAGTTACGGAGAGCCTCCGTTAATAACACTTTGGAGAAAACCGTATATTTTATAGATACAAATAGTTGATTTAGAGGCGATTCAATTCTGTTCGATATATATTACAATTGTAAGGTCTATATTTTGTGAACCATTATTCTGCTATAGGCGCTTATACAGAACTAGCATGTAAATAAACTTTCAAGCATGGCTTGAGGGTCTGTTTGGATCAGCAGTCCTATACCAGTGTTATTTTGCTTTTTGTTTACTTTATATTGGCTTATGTTATGAATAAAATAGTTTTAAGCCTTATGCAGCACTGTAAGCAAAATCATGCTGATGTGTTGTGGACACCAGTGATTGATTTCAGCTTGGATGCATAACAATAGAGAGGCAGAAAAAATTATGCCTGCTGCATGAAGATAAGAATTTAATAGAATTTCTGAAAGGCGAAGGTTAGCTTCTGCATATTCCCTGCATGCATCTTGTGGAAGCACAAGATAAAGGATGGCATTTGAAGAGAATACCCTCAAATGGGTTGTAATGAATGGTTGTCATTTTCACTAATGGTTACCAAACAACAAAAGAACTGATGCTGTGTGCAGTATTTAAGAATAAGACAAAGTTTTAGCTTTTTCTTGGCAGAAAAAGACGATTTAAATTACAGTCATAGCTGATTTTTAATAAATATGACTTGAAATGTTGAAATTCTGGTAATGTTTCTCGTTTAAAATTTTTTATATTATTTTGGGACTGACCTTGGAAGTAGGCTAGACATAGCAGAAACATTTACTGTTTAAGTGGGTGCATTGTATGAAGAAAATAGCTTTCAGATTAAAGCATTAAATACGTTTAAAAAAATATATGATAGCTAAAATAAAACAATTGGCGTTGTTAAATGATCAACATAACTGTCTGCAAGAGTTAAAAATTAATCTTGGCATAATATTTTTTACACCGAAGTATATATTTGCATATTTGTCAAATAGACGTTTCATAAAGATATATACGTGTTTGTGTTAACTGTCTTATGTTAGTATGCACTAGCGAAAGCAACTCCCTTCAAAATAGTTTTTGGTAAAATCGTAAACTTTTACATTTGTGTTGTGATAAAGAACGGAAGAAAAAGGGGCAGCTACAACGCCCCCGGAAAAATAACGCAATCCTCTTTATGCATATATCCTAACCCAGGACATACATCAATTCCCTGGCTGCCAAAGTGCTCATTGTGAGAATTATTGGACTGTACCATGGGTAAAGCATTGCATGGGTAAGGTTTTCAATGACAGTCCTGACATATGCAACCTTTGGAGACAGAAGATCGTGAATATTAAATATTAATCAGCTTGGATGAATTAACTACCTTCTGTTGCTCTTTGTTCCATTGGAAAAAAATACTTTTTACCAGCGTTATTTTTTTTGTTTTTACTTTTAGCGATCGTCTCGATGTGGTATCATCCTGATAATGCCATACAGTAAAATCCATCTCTAAGTAAACAGATATAGAGTTCAACACCGCCGTGGGTTTCTGGGTACAATTTTTGCATTGGGGACTTGAATGGGCTTCTCAGTTTTTATGACATCTGCCTAATGAGCGTGCTTGTTACGTTAATACTAAGGTAAAGTTAGGGAGCTTGCCAAAAAAAGATCGCAGAGGTATCAAGAATTTAATTTTGCCCATATACAATGCTCATTGATTCACAGTGGGCTGCCCTAGTCCAGCCCAGATATAAATTTTACTACAGTTTTCCGTGATGTCATTGCAAGGGGTGGGGGGTGGACAATGCTTCATGAGGGAAAGGTAAGTCAATATTACGTTCTCTCGCTGACAAAGGCAAATGAAGCCATTTTTTTCTGCCTTTGAATAAATAACATTTAAAGTCTTGGAAAGGAAACCTGCAGCGTATCGAATGGAAGACGTTGTCTTTGGTTTGAATAGCATCAGTAGTAAAACAGATTTGGATTCTATTTTTTCTTGGGATATTATAACATCCATTTAAGAAGCGTCGGATCTATTATAAGGCTTCAATATCCACTGTATTGCCAGGAGGAAGAAGAAGATAAAGACAGCTTCTAAGAGGAAGAGGCTTTCGATGTAATAGTCCTCGTAAGGTATTATTCCTGAATATTCGCTATTTTATTATTACTGAAAAGCAGATGTGTATTCCTTTGCACTAAACACTAGACGAATAAAATTTAAAAAACGAACTTGATAAGCATTTTCATTTACATAACCATCACAGGCTCTACAAAATATGTGCCGGTAGTAAGTTTATCAAATATGCTTTGGAAATATTGCTGATAAATAGCAGTGTAATATTGAATTCGCTTGTGTTAATGAACGACGACCTTTCCTACAGCAAAAGGTACTGCCGCTAAACGGAAATTAAAACTTTACATCGGTTATGTTCCCGTTATGAGAAAGTTGTTGATATATATTATTCTTTATTGAATATTTATTTGTTAAATGTGTTCGATTTGGAAAGGAAAAGTGTATGGAATAGAATCTGCTGATGATGCAAAAGAAGAGAACAGAAACTGCGCATCAAAGATGACATGAAAAGGCATTCTTCGGAATTATTCAAGTTGCGTGCATGTAAGAGGCTTGTCTTTAAATGGCTACCTTCTACTACAATTTGAAATACTCTGGTGCGTTTTTTTTTCCGACACATGTTAAGACAAACCCCAATAACTAAGTTACTCCTTTGCGTTTAATATCACAAATTCCATGCGATTGTACCTACGAAAACGTGAAAATGTTGGCGATCATTGTTACTCACCTCAAAAAATCACACTGAAAGAAACATTACACTAAAGACCCAGCTATGAAAATGAACGCTAAATTTTAAGGTTTGTAGTTTACAGTGTGGGCTATATAGAGATCAGTTACAGTAATAAAAAAATACAACAATGTTTTTTTTTTCGCAGAAAAGTGCATTCGTTTCTATCAAAGCTGGAATTGTACATAACCTTGGATGTGGAAGTGTACTTTTTCAGCGTTGTTCACGAAAATACAGAATTTTTTTTTTTACTTTTGGGGCAGCCTGAACAATATTTTAAAGCCAAATATTCAATCTATTTTCCTTTTTGAAGCATTTTAAAACATTTTGGTTCATTCTTTTATCAGTTACTTCCATATGCTCGCTTTAATTAAGGGCAAACAATGGCCCTATAATACAAGAGTCAGACATACAGTATTTGGGTATGAAGGGGAGGGTTGGGTGGGGGTAGATACACTTCAATGAAGAGGGCAAAGAATTAAGATGCTGCTTTAGAACCGAGGCCCATAAAAAATGAGGGATCTTGTAACTAATTACGGTAGGACGGGCATTTCTGTGATCGAGTATTGCATGATGCAGAATGTGATATTCACATATGCATGCATGATGTTTAAAAGCATTATATGTCAGAAGAATTCAAAAGCCATATTGGTTATAGTTAAGAAAGTGATGCTATGTGGTTACTTTTATTTTGAAGCAAATAGTTCAACTCAGAAGTTAAATAAGTAAGAGGTCAGTAGGGATCATCTTATTGTCCTCGCTTTTGTTCCTAAATATTTGTTTCTTCACTATTCTTTGGCCTGTCTTGGGTCATTTTCCACCTTAATGTAATTGTTTAAAAATGCAGATCTTGTTTTTAGTTGTTAAGTAGTGATTTATTTAATGACTAGTAATATTTAGTACTTTAATGCATGTTGCATATAATTCATACCCAATTCATTGTGACAAAATTCCCTTTTTTCTGTTTCCTGAACATCAATACATTTACCAAATTGCAAATGCAGAACATCAACGAGTTACTTACAAAACATGTGTGAGTTTTAACTTACTGACCTTAAAAGCTGTTTAAGAAAGTGTAAGAGGATCCACTGGAAATATTTTGCAAATCTCAAGTATGCTGACCATATGACCATACTTGTGATTTGCCTGCAAAACCACATTTTAAATCTGTATAATTTTCATCAGTAACTTTTTATTTACATTTGCTGCAAATGCCATTAGGTGTGTGTGGGTGGGTGGACAGGGTGAGATGGTTGGTGTTATAGTGGAGGGAGAGGGTGCTGATCAGTTTCTTAGTTTTAATCAAAGTGTCTTTTAACTCTGACGCTACATCTCTGTTTTTGTAATATCCTTTTTATAATAACAGCAAAATGCTACTGCTTCTGCCAGGGGTTATGACATGGAAAATAATATGGTTACACATTAAGTGAATTATGGTTTGCACCATGTCTCGGTTTCTTAAGACTTTCGTGACAATTTTGCACGTGTTATTTGTTTCTGTTTACCTTTTCTGGTGTAAAATATTGTACAATGTGCCAGAGTGCTACACGAAATTCAATTTTACTTTTTTTTTCTTGCACCAAATTATGAACATGCCCTAATTATTAAAACAGTGTAATGCTAATGAGTGAATTGTGTATATGTTTTATTAATTTACAAAACAACGTTATTCGCGTTCAATGCTAGGCCGAAAAAATCTCTACGAATACCTAATGACACGTTCCGTGAGACCATTTTGCGTTTGGAATTGTATCGGCCGTGTGGTCTGTTTTTAAATCTTTAGATGCTGTTCCTGATGTGATGTCGGTGTTTCACAAGAAATTGACGTAGCATCCCAACTACGTCTCCGCTGCATACTTCGTATTACCCCAGGCCGTGACACAAAGCATACGATCGAGCAAAGAAAACCTGCTACATTGTTATACGTAGGGTAAGGAGTACTACTTGTGACAACCTCTAACTCCAGAACGAGACGTGGTGCTGTGCTTGTCGAAATGAGAACGCCCCCAAGTAAGTAGGAGGGCAAGAGAGCTCATTATTGTGGGGCACTTGTCTTGCCAAGAGCGAAGCCGTTTTGTTTCCTGTTGGGGCTTATGAACGTGATGGCGCCCTTTATTTGTTTGCTTAATTGCTCTAATGAATGTACCTTAATACGCGTCCATAGCAGTTGCAAAAGCACTGTTTTTGAAACCCACATTGTACGTGGAGACAGACCATGTGCCACAGGAACCACAAGGTGCAAGATGCAATAAACATGTCGTATGTAACAGCTGGGTCAAACAGCAGTTCCTCTGTCACAGAGCTCGCTCGCAGCCGACACGTTTGCAACTAAAGCTGGGGACACTTTCTTGACAGACAGCAGTAGGCTACGGCTCGCAGACGTCTCATATTGTTGGTCATTCTGGAAAGATTTGATATTTTTGCACCTAAGCACGAGTACATAGTTCAACAATAAATTGTACCCGGATGGTAGGAAAAAAGTATGAAGATATTTGTCATTGCTTACTATCTATCTATCTATCTATCTATCTATCTATCTATCTATCTATCTATCTATCTATCTATCTATCTTATTTATTTGTCGATTTGCCGCGTTTCCAGTGCTGACTGCTATGTCATGTCTTGTGTTAAACTGTGTATTGTTCTTTCAGAATTGAAAACGACCCGTTGTTTTTGCTTTTTTTTGCGACTTTTTGTTGCTAACGTTTTCATTTGCACTAGAGCACTTGAACCACTCACACTGGCTGACATATTTACATGAATGTATTTCTCCCAGTGTCTTCATATTTTGCTATCCTTGCAAACAGCACAATGTGTGGTAAACTCAGATGTCAAATGTGACAGTTTGTTAGAAAGTTGGAACAAGTCTTTAAAAATGTCAAACTGACATTCTTCCTTAAATAATCAGTTTTTGCAGTCAGTTTTTAAATGCTCTTTTAAATAATAGATTTTTAGATCATTCTTAAAATAAAAAAAAATAATGTTAGAAAAGAAGTGTGTGGGGAGTGGGGTAAGTTTAAGATTTTAAGAAAAGTAATTTCATGGATTTAAGGAAGAGAAAACTATGCTTCAGTTAAACATTTAAAAAAAATATATGAATAAAAACATAGTTTTAGAACTTTTCACAGTCAAAGTTGCAAACATTTATTGTAATGTTTCTGCTCTAATCGGATTTTAATTTGGTTTTCGCATTACCCTGCCTTGTACTCCAGCAGGTGCACACCTGTACAGAGTGTGAGGGGGTCAATAAACGAAGTGAATGTAAGAAGGGCATCAGGTCTTTAATAAAGACGTAGTTTACAATGACGGTTTTGTAACTGAGAGGAGTGTGCATACTCACCCCATGTTTTACCTCATATGTCCTGTCATATCACAAACACCTGCAGCTCTAGGTTTGTGGGAAAGTGTACATTTTGGCAGTCCCACCCAGGGTAGGTTCCAGACTTACACGTGATGTTGTTGGGTGGGGTTCTTTTCCCTCCACTTCCGGCAACCAAGCTATGGAACAAGTGGGTTAAAAAAATGTAATGGATAGTTTCACCAAATAGAAGCAGATAGGGCACTTGAAATCTGTATGTTTTAGGGCTTCTTGTATGCTTACCTGAAGCTAAATATTTTCCAAACAAAAGATCTTCTAATTTTATAACGATATAATAAATCTTTTTTTTTTTTTTTTTTGGAAAATGGTCATTCTGTTAAAAGTATACAACACCATAATTTTCTTTGCCTAATTCTGTCACTTTGTTTTTCTTTGTTATGCTAAGTGCCCAAGACAATAATTTTTCCCTTCTTTCTAATTACATAATATTGCATTTAAATCCTGCCTACACAACATCTGGATCTGCTCTGGATTTTTCTTTTGTGGATGTTTCCTTTTCATTATTACTTTTTATATACTTACACTTCATGTTGATACATTTACATTTGCTTATTTATTTTGGTAAATGTGAAGAAAAAAAAGTAAAATGAACATTAGGATGGGCTTGTTGGTGCAGAGCTTATTGATACATTTACATTTGCTTATTTATTTTGGTAAATGTGAAGAAAAAAAAGTAAAATGAACATTAGGATGGGCTTGTTGGTGCAGAGCTTAGCACCACCACTTCACAGCTCATCTCACAGGAAAGTCAAATTAACCTGCAAGCACAGCTTGTGTGAACTTTGTGCATTAACCTCATTTCAATGGAGGTTTTCTCAGATCCTCCATGTTCCTATCACCTCCCATTTAGGCTAGATGGTGACTGTATAAAGAAGTGTGTGTATCCGAGTTTCTTTCCTGCTTTGTACTCATTGCCTTTGAGGTAATATTCACTCCCTTCACGATAATGCATTAGAGTCCAAGATTTCTGGATATAAATATATGAAAATCACATTTCTATTGAAATACCACACAAAGAATTGTCTTGCATATTTCCTTATAAACTATTCCTGTGTCTGGTAAAAATAAGCCAGTTCTCCTTTATGACACCAATTGGTGGCAAATGTAATATCTAAGCAAGCCATTATTGTCTTTTTATGTTTTTTTAATGTACAGTTGGGGAATAGAGAAAAACATGATTTTAAATCATATGTTAAATTTAATACAAACTGTATTTATCATCTAGCACATGCATTTTTAAATACTTATGTACTTAAGTCTTAATATAAAAACAATAAGCATGCTTCTTACACAATAGATACATTAGTCTCCATTGAAGCAATAAATCACACTTTTGTCTGCCTCTTAAACAGTAAACTTTAAAACAAAACAAAATATTGTTTAATAGGAACAAGCAATTACGGTATTATTTATATGAACTTGGAAAAAGAAGCATGTGGATTTGTGTAAGCATTCTCAACTTTTCTGTCTTCTAGTCAAATCCGCTTTGCACCTGTTTACTTCTGAACCTTAGAAGCATAAGTGTAAAACTGTGCAATAGAAAATCAGTAGGGATGTACCTGCCACAATATGTGTATCTTTAAATGTGTAAAAAGGACAAACCTCAAATTGATTTAATTGTAGAATACTGCTTCTTGTTCTTGTTTTATTTTGTTTCTCTGTGTGTTCCCATCTGTGTGGAGAGCAGTCACCAGTTGTATTCATAGAGTTTCCTGTGTTATCAGTGAGAGTAACAGATGGAGGTGCAGGGATACTGCTTTCAGGAAATTAACCAGATTGGAAGGGGGTAGACAGATCAGCCTACCTGGTGTTTCTCTTGGGAAAATAAAATCAAAATGAAGGGCTTACTTGTGTAGACAAACACTGAGGATAAAACCTTAAATCATTAAGAAGCAACATGTACTCTATTTAGCTATTAACTATAGTCTCGATATAACAGAACATTTTCTGTTAACACTTACGATGCTGTGTGTGATATTTAGTTTTAGAAGCCCTTAACTGTCAACATTTTACATATAATGTGTTGTGATTTTGGAAAACCTTTTCATAAAAAGTGATGGAAATGTGTTTTCTTTCTGCTATTTGTAGCACCCGTATACTTTTACATATTGTATCTGTTTTGTGCAAGTCACTGTACAAATAAAGGTGCCAAAGTGGTTCTGCAGAGCGATGCCATTAGGGAACCATTTTTTTAGTCCCAAAAAAGAATCAGACACATGAAGTTTCTGGAAAGAACCTTTTATTTAGATCTATAAAAGGCCCCATGAACAGATGACAGCAGATTTTTGAAACACCAATGGGTTTCTGGCTCTAGAAGAATTCTTTTTGTGTACAATAACACAGACAGAGTTCCTTCTTTCTTGATCTGTTAGTGTTCTTCTAGCTAGCCTGTATTATACATTAAATATGTCCGGTTAGTTTACATATAAGGAACCTTTCAAAGCCCAGAGAACCAATTTCAGATGCTAAGAACTGTTCACAGAATAAAATGTTCTGTACTCAAGCAGTAGTTCTACAAGGTACCACGCAGCACAGTAAAGTGCCATTAAAGAACTGTGGTTTTTATGTGTGTTGGAGGGTGTGTGGTCTACATATTTTAATACTAGGGTGAATGCTCATTTCACAATGAAAAATACTTTAGTTAGAAACACAAACATATTACATTAGTAATATATTTCAACTTCTAATATTTTTAACTCGTGGTGATAAACAGCAACTATTTTTAATAGATAACATTGTGCCATCTTTTTTGCTACATAGATTTAAGCTTAACATTTCTTTTGCAAAAAGTTCAAAATGACCAGCAGAAGTTTAATGTTTCAAATAAGTCTGAAGTCGGATTGACAATATAAAAGCAAAACCACAGCTCTACTGTCAATACACGTATTAGTTAATGGATGTAAATTAAAAACGATAAGGTTCTTTAAAAGTTGAACATGTTGTTGCTAAGGCTTTTTTCTACTTTCTTCTTTTTAGAAAATGAATTTCGAGGTGAGCTGCTGAATCAGAGGTGGACACGAGGAGAAAGACTCAGCAGTTGTGAAGCAAGAAAAAGCCTACACTGCAAAGCCATCAAGGTTAGCAATAATGCACTATGATTTTATTTTAATACTCTGCACACTGCATTCTCATACCATGACATTTATAATTTTCTGAAGCAATAGAATCAAACCCTGAGAATAATAAATCATTGACATGCTGGATTATGTCTGCTAAGCAGGTCTGCAAGGCATACTATATTTACAGTAACATTATGTAATATGATATTAAGTTACTTTATACAAACATGAACTTTCTGCTACACTTTACTGTTTATTTTCCTCTATTTTTAAGATATTTGAGTTTTACACTCAAATACAAAAAACTCATACTGTTGAATGCTGGTGTGTCACGTTTGCCTTTCTGAATTATAATCTATGAATGTGACATCCAGTGGAGGAAAACTTGACCCACACAAGTGGAGCCGACTGATCACACTTTTGTGTGTTTGTTACAAAGCAGTTTGAAATGCTATTGATAGATATGAGGGTATGAAAATTATATATTAAATAAAAATAAAGTATAATCTAAACTTGTACTTTAACTGAGAACTGTTCACAGTGCTCTGCACCTGCACTCAGTGAAGAGCGCTATAAGAAAAGTTTTATTGTACAGAACAATGGCCACCCATAAGATCAATTATTTAATATTTGTGTTCTGCTAGTGTTTATAAACTATTACTTTAATCACATGATTTTTATATCAACCTTTTGTTGATGTTTATAACCAGCTGGAGTTCATTTTAGTTACCTCCTGGTTCCATGATTTCTTGTAATTGTCTAAAAACACCTTATCATAACCCAACATAACATAAAGTTGTCAAGTTCGTATAATGCTATTACATGAAGTGTCATAGCCTAGTGTGAGCATGTCTTTTGATAAACTGAATTAAAATTCCTTCTTCAGTGGGGTTCTGCTTTGTGTCTCATGTTGTCTTGAAAGGCTGCAGCTTGCAACTCTGTGTAGGAGAAAATAGGCTCAGATTTTAGGTGGATGAACATGACATCCATTCAACTGTTCATGGGCTCCCTGTGACCCAGACGTAGATTAAGCCTGTTCAGGCAATAGACAGATGCCTACAGGAATAATTCAAAAAGCCTTTACAGTTTTCTGTGTAAGAGTCTGCTTACTGCCATTATTGTATAAAACATCTGTTGGTGCTAATTTTAAAAGCAGATACATAAAGTTGAAATGTCATTTCACTACTGTATTAGAGAAGACATGTAAAAGCTTTGTATATACAATATTTTAAAGAATTAGGTAGTAGTCGTAGAAAAGTATGCAGAGATATATTGTTGCTAAGTGTTCTGAAAGTCTACGTTCACTTCATTGTATAATTGTTTTATGCAATTTTTCCATATGACCTCAGAGAAGTGTTTACTGGTTGCCAAGGACTGGAATGTTCTAAATTGATGCAAGATCGCACAATAGCAATAATAATTGATAATAGGTGTGTCGATTTTGAACCAGAGATTTAAAATCTTTCATGCAAACTGTGCCGACATCGCAGAGACTACAGTTACATTTCTAATATTGCATTATTTGACATTCTAGCCTACACTAGTGAAGCTCTTCATAATGCACAAATCTGCAAAGCCATAGAGTTATGAAGCTGTTTTAAATTTCCTGGAGTAATAACAGGTAGAAATAATTCACAGCACTGTCATCCTATGGTTCCACACTGTTACAGTGTGCAGTGATTTATTTTTCTTTCCGTCCTCTACATGCCTGCGTTTATTGTGGTATATAATCAAAATTTGTTGACTATTACTAAAATGAAATGGCAATCTTTCCTTTTCCCTCGATGTTGTTGCCTAGCAAAACCTGTACATTGTTCCAGGTTTTGCTTGTAAATGTGGAATTGGATAATGGCCTCATTTACACACAGGGTGCAGAGGCTGACCTTCTGTATGAAGTCATTGCCCCCAGCCAGAAATTTACATATAGCTGTCAGAATGTGAGTCTCAAAACCTTCCCGTCAGTATAAAACACAAAGAAGGACATTATTAATAATGTAAACTGAAGCCTGCAGGGACACAAGCTTTCTCTCGCTCTCTCTGTCTCCCTTGCTCTCTTTCTCACCACCAAAATTGCATCCTTTCCTCAAACCTTTTGTGAGAAATTGATGTAAATTTTTTGCATTTTAGATTATTTATTCATTTTGCTGTTTTTTTTTTTCTTTTTCTTTCTGTGTTTAAGATGCCGAATGTCTTAAAGTAACTCCATTGGCTGCGAGCTTTGAAAAGGTCAAGTGTTTGCCATTTTTTTAAATGGCAGATTGCAAAAGCAAATAAAAATAGAATGCAGTATCTCTAGAAATGCGGCATATTTGAAGAGTAAATTATTTTTCAGTTGGTTAACCTACCTTTTCCCAGTGTTCATTTTCCAGAAGGAGATAGAGGTGTTTCTTTCTAACTAAATAATTAAAATTGGACTGGTATACAGTACTCATTCTGTAACAAGCAACATGTATTTTATGAAGACAAGATTTCCAGTCTTTCTTTTCAGTTGGTGCCATTGCTGAGTGTATTTGCAGACAGTATGGTTAAATTTAGTTCAATAGCAGGTCCTATGTCTTTCATTCCCACAACTTTTCATTACACAGACTATTAGAAGAAGTAGATTGCTTCTAAAAGCCTGCAGTACAGGATACAAAGGCTGCTTGTTGTCCATATTAACATTCATCTAAACTGATCAAAAGTCCTATTTGAAGTGAGTACACTGCACCTGTACGCAGAGTCACTCAAAGCAGAACTGAACACACAGCACTTTTATGTAGCTCTCTTTTTAAAATAATTTATCTGCAGGAAGTGACAATTGCCAAAACAGCTCTGCTTAAATCAACTATGTTCCTGCCAACTTCACTCCAAATGTGAACAAAACCTCTAAGTGCATGGCTTTAGATGAACGTGGGGTCCCTAGTAATCAGAACTAATAGCCTTATTGTGTAAAAAGCATCAGATAGCTTAGAGTGTGGTAATTTTAAAAGCATAATAAATGGAATTGAGGCGTTCTGTGACACCTGCTCCTTTGTGCATAAATGGAAGCTGTGGCTCCACCAGGGCACCATGCTTGAAATTAGGAATTATAGTAATTCTTTTTTCTATTATATTTGAGAGTGTGAAAGCAGTAATGCAGTGATTGCACAAGCCTAAGCTCACTGTGCTCTCTGAGAGCACCTATTGGGTTCAGGTGCAATAAATTACAGAAATGCATGAACATATAAAATATTTATAAACAGTGAAATTTATTATGCAAGCATTGGCCTTTATCAAGGTGATTCTTTCCGTTGAGGCCATTTTATGATTCAAATGGGGAAAAAAAGCAAAACAGCAGGCATTGATCATGAAGTAAAAAATTTCAAATGGGGATTTTCTTTGTTGTTACCGTAATGAGTCAAGAAAGAATTATATTTATATCTGAATTATAAATAATGAAGGATGTAAAAATGGAGAAATGCATGTTTTTTCCAGTTAGAATATCAAGTTGTCACTGACGTAAAAAACTGGCAAAGAAAAACAATGCTGTGTATAATCAAGACATGTTCATTGCAGCAGGAATTATGCAAAGACAGATAAACAACATTTTTTATACATGTCACTGCAGCTACTTAGAAAATAAGTAACGTTAACAGTAATATATATAAAATAACCAATCATTAATAACTTACCATGTTACACATTTTAATGGTCTTTAAGTATAAGCTTTTCTAGTTCATACCGTTAAACATTCCAGCCGTTAAACAAAACGTTACAACGGCAATGAGCTGAAATTTGTGCAAAGATGCTCTCTGTATTTAAAGGACTAAAACTAGGAAAGCATTTAACAGGGGTGTGGAAATCAAATTTTTTTCTACTTGTCCACGGACAAGTAAACTTCGAAAATCCACTTGTCCGCCAGTTAAATTCACTTGCCCATAAACAAATAACAAAAGTGAAAAATAGTTTATTTGTTCTTATCTCTTTTATTGATACCAAAACTGCCTTCCATTTTAAAACTGAAAAAAGTTCTTTCAGGGAGTAGTATTTTGCCACCTTGCTCTAGAACATTATGTAAGAGATTCCCTTATCATTTGAACTCACTAATAAACAATGCCTTCATCATAGCAACACTAGTTCTGTTTCACATATTACAGTTACATAACAGAACACTGTCCTGATTCATTTTCTGCCATGTTCTTCAGCTTTTGTCTTGCAACATCTTCTCTCCCAAGAATCTTTACCATCTCAGACAGCATGGGCCGAATGCTGTTCATTTCTGCTTGAGCTGAACTGTATGGTTCCTGGACTGATGGTCCTGCAGAAGTGGATGCTGATGACTTTTCAGGTTGTTTATGAGTGATGTGCCTGTTGCCAGATGACAGCCAGAATTCCACAGCTGGTAGTGAGTCAAACTCTTCTAAAGGTTTGCCAGAAACAACAATGCGCATCTGGTTTTGAAGGTTTTCCTGAGTCAGGCGGGTTCTTAGAGAACTCTTTACTAAATTCATATTGGAGAATAATCTCTCACAAGAAGCTGTGGAAGGAGAAACTGTTAAGAAAAACAGTGAGATCAGCACACTAACATTCTTCAGAGACTCTTCCTTCCTCTGCAGAACTGAGGTATAGACAGCAAGTGGATGGTACTGCTGTTGCATTGATATCTGCACTTTAAGTGCTTGCCATTCAGATGGTGCATGTTTAACTTCCTCATCAGTCAACAAATCACTATACTGCTGACACAAGTTCTTGGTTTCATAGTTTCCATAAGTGCTCAGTTCAGACAGTGTGTGGCCAGATTCTGAAATCAAGCACCCTCATATCTGACACAGGAGGCTTATCAAGGTATATACTTACCAGAGAATCTGGTAAGTATATACTGAACCTTGCTTTCCAGGAGATCATGGACATCTCTGTCTTCACAAAAATCTCTGAAACCACCAGACAGCTTTAAGTATCCATCAAATGTACTAGACTCCTTCTCAAACAGGTTATAAAACTTTTCTCCTGGCTCCTTTGTCATGGCATGTAATCTGGTGTACAAAGTGTCAATGGCTTCCTTAACTTCAAATATCAGCAAGTCTTTGCTCTGGAAAAGAGTTGAAGTGGCTGTAATAGCAGAATGTACATCCATCATCAGATATAGATACTTAAGAAATTTTACTTGCTTGAGAATCATGTAGGATGGCTTTAGCCTGTCCCAGTTCATCTGCCTTGTTTGATGTGGAAAGTATCTGTTCCATGTGGGTAACAGTTACATGTAAATCCTGGCTAACAGCTTTCAGTGCTCTGGACTTTGATGATACCCATCTGATGGCTTTTATTTCTGAATGCATCAGCAAGGTTTCATTCAAAACTGACGCAAGATTTTGCAGCTCACTTGGTCTCTTTGGTGAAAAAGAATAAAACTTGCAGATGCGCTTAATGGTGTCTTCAAACTTTTTCAGATAGCCTACATCTTTTACAGCATCAAGTACACCTAACTCTAGTTTATGTGCCACAGTGTGTAACAAGAACTTTTCTTAACTCCTCAATATATCACAACCTACGCGAAATCGCAAATTTCAGGAAAGATTAACTGCCTAACAAGCTTTGTTATGTGGTGAAAACATTTGCATTGTAAGTAAAATGACCGCATTTTTATGTAGAAACAATGAATTTTATCAATAATATATCAAAGTTATCGATTATAATGAAAAATCATCTGATTACATCGTAATGTCGGCATGAAAAAAAATGGCCGAATCTCCAAGCGTGTAAATAGTAGGGTAAAATATTTATGTAAGACTGTAAGAGTGCTTCCCCTTTGAAAAATCAGCCGTCATTTTGTAAACAAAATTGAAGACGTGAACATGACTAAGTAGACTGTTTCCGCACGAGGTACGTACCCAAGTGTTTAAAATTTGAAAGTAATGGTAAAAATGTATGAGGGGCCAAACAGGCCAAAAATCATATATTTTTGTACGTAAAGTATTGGTTTACGCATGAACATTATTGGTTTATGGATGATTACTATCGGTTTGCGTGCATACTTAATTGGTTTGCGTGCGAACAATACTGGTTTCATTCATATGAACCATATTGGTTCGTGTCCGTATATTATCGGTTTGTGCGTGAACTATATCCGTTTGTATATGCATAGCACTGGTTTGCATATGAACTATATTGAATTGAACTTTATTACTGGTTCACGTGCGTTTGCTATCGGTTTGTGAGGGAATTGCATTGGTTTGCGTGCTTATGCAATCGGTTTGCGTATCAACTATATTGGTTTGTGTTCGTATACTACTGGTTTGCTTACGTATAGCACTGGTTTTTCATATGCAATATACTGGTTTCACGTGGGTAATATATCGGTTTCGCATATGAACGCTATTGGTTTTGTGTATGCACTACATTGAGTCCTTGTCAGTCTTCTACCGGTTTTATGTGTGCGTACTATGTCGGCTTTGTGAAAGTAACATGCTGGATTTATGTGTGTACTATATCGGTTTTGCGTATGAAACATACTGGTTTGCGAACGCACACTATCGGAATGTTGTGTATGAACTATATCGGTTCTGCGTGCGAACTATATTGGTTGTTCACGTGATCTTCAGTGGAAATGGGCGGGGCAAGAAACAGGAACTCAGGGGCCGGTAGTGTCATGGAGCGTGTAGAGAAGCTGACTGGCGACGGATCTGGGGCTTACTTTAAACAGCGGCGTATTTTTTTCCACACGATAGGTTTGGGAAAGGACTTGGTGGTAATTATTACTATTTAATAGAATCAGCCATGGAGTGTGTAATGAACACAAAGCTGAAGTTAAGTACGTATTTGGTCCTCTTTTTATTCGCTTCCAGCTACATGCTCGCTTGCAACCCGCGACTGTACTTTTTCACACAGCTTTTGCAAACTAGTTACTTATTCTACAGGCAAAATATTCTACATTTACGACTGACGCCTTTATCCAGTATAACATTTAGTTACTACTGGTTACATTTATGATGCCCAGCGATCCCGCACCGTGCCGCCTAGACAGGTGAAGTGACATGCTCATGGTCACACAGTGTCACTATCAGGACTTGAACCGACAAATGTAGGGTTTAGAGGACAAAGCCCTAACCACAATGCTCCACTGCTTGCACATCTGCAACGTGCATATTATTTGACATGATATGATCGTGTCCATTCTTTGAAAAGCTAGATGTTCCATATTTAGGACCAGTATATGTGAGTTACATCATATTGGGCCACCTTACCTTTCACAGTTTTGTGACAAGGCATATGCTTTTTTTAAGATGCAGCCGATTTTTGCCCTGCCAGATACGAGTACCTGCGTATTTCCACTCCAATATCTGATAAATTTTTGCTGCTGGAATATATGAATTTCCCCCTGGGATTAATAAAGTATCTATCTATCTATCTATCTATCTATCTATCTATCTATCTATCTAAATAGGATTTACTGTGCTATCATGGGCACTGTAAAGTGTTAAATCACGTTCAGCCACTTTAATTTTCACAGTTTTGTGACAAGACAGATTCCTTTGTTAAATTAAAGTTGTGTTTAACATTTTTGACCTGTGCAGAACCAAAATGTGGAATATTTATTTTTTCAAATAATTGATCAGTTTGTAATGATTCTGATTAATGTACATGCTGTAGAATATTTTGCCATGCTGTTAGAATAAGAAGCTGGTGTGCAAAAGCTGTATGAATAAGTAGCTGACTGCAAGCATATACTGGATGTAGCTAGGATTGAATAAAAAGCCAGCAGAATGTGCACCTCACGTCAGCCCCGTGAATATTTCAGAAATACGGGAAAATACTGTTAAAAATAATAACCACCAAGCCCTTTCAGAAACAAACAGTGACATGCAAAAGTATTCATTCACTTTAAAAGTCATCCTAATTTTCTGTATGACAAAAGATTTTTCCACGTTTATTTATTCATTCTTTTTAATGTGAACTCTTGTGCTGTAACAATACATTTCTAAATAAACCATTTTCTGTAGATATTTAACTGAAGAAGAAAAACTCCAAAGTTGATGTTTGCATTAAGTATTCAAGCCCAACACATTCATACTTTGTCAAGAACCCTTTTGCTGCCGTAACAGCTTTCGTTCTTTTGTAAGTTGGCCCCAGTTCTGCACATTGCTCAGGAGTGATTCTGCCCCTTTCTTCTTGGCAGGATTTCTAGAGACCCTCTATGTCGGTGAGATGGCACCTCTGAACAGCAGTTTTCAAACAGTGCCACAGATTCTCAACAGGGTTAAGCTTAGGGCTTTGACTTGGCCACTTCAAAACATTCACCTTTCTGTTTTTGAGCTATTAAAGTGTCACATTGTCCTAATGCTTAAGGTCATTATCATGTTGAAAGATGAAGCTTCTCCTGAGCTTTCATAGCAGACTGGAACAAGTTCTCTTGCAAAATTGTGCAGTATATGTGTCCATCCATTGTCCCTTCAACTCTGACAAGATTCTCAGACCCAGCACATGAAAAACATCCCCATAGCATCCCCATGAGACTGCCACCACCATATTCCACTGTAGGAATGTTGTTTCTTGAGGCCTGGGCAATGTTAGTGTTACACTTCACATACCTCTTGCGTCTGTCCAAAAACTTCTATTTTGGTCTCATAAGACCATAAAACCTTCTCCCACATTTTAACTGGGTCTTTTTAATGCTTTGTGGCAAACGCCATACATTGTTTTATGTGGACCTTCTTAAGGAATGGCTTCTTTCATGCTACCCTCCCATAGAAGCCTGTTTTATGGAGAACTCTTGAAATTGTGGACCCCTGCACCTTTACTCCAGCTAAAGATCGTCGCAGACATCTGAGAGTGACAGTTGGATTTCTAGTCGCCTCTCTCACCAGTTGATGTCTCACTCTGATGTTGAGTTTTGAGGGACAGCCTGTTCTAGTCAGAGTCTGTGTACTTTGATGAACCTTCCACTTTCTGGTGATGAATGCAACAGTGCGCAATGGGACATTCAAACTCTTTTGATATTTTTATAGTCATTCCCAGTCTTGTGCATTTCAATAACTTTGTTTCTCACATCAGTAGAATGCTTCTTTGTTTTCATTTTTGCAGTGACTGTCCACCAAAGATTACGGCCCTTACAAAGGGGGCTGTTTATATCCAGAGAGACAGAAAGGACTCACAAGTAGCACCTCATCATGTTTAATTATGACTGTTAAACGACTGTCACCTTTGTAATTAATTTGTCATTGGTGTAATGATGGAGCTTCTAAAGCACAGAGGTTTAAATACCTATGCAAACATTAACTTTGGAGTTTTTCTTCTTCAGTTAAACGTCTACAGAAAATGGTTTATTTTGTCTTTGGAAATGTTTTGTCATAGCATAAGAAAAATACTGAATGAATAAATGTGTATACATCTTTTGTCTTGCAGAAAATTATGACTTTCAAGGGGATTGAATACTTTTGTATGCCACTTAATGTTTGTGAAAGGGCTTGGTGATGATTAACGTTTAACATTTGAAATGATCACGGGACTTAAGTTAGGTACACATTCAGGTGGCTTTTTATTCACTCCTAGCTACACATATGCTTGTAGTCAGCTACTTATTCACAAACCAGCTTCTTCTTCAATGTTAAGTGCATGGTAAAATATTATACAGCGTGTACATTAATCTGCAAACTGATACATTATTTGAAAGAATAAATATCCCAGATTTAGCTCTTGAACGGGTTGAAAATGTTACACTCAACTTTAACAAAGGAATCTGTCCTGGACAAGATTATATTATGTCAAATAATATACACATTGCAGATGTGCAAGCATTGGGGCATTGTGGTAAGGGCTTTGCCCTCTAAATCCTACATTTCTCGGTTAAAGTCCTGATAGTGACACTGTGTGACCATGAGCATGTCACTTCACCTGAATAGGCGGCACGGTGCGGGATCGCTGGGCATAAGAAATGTAACCAGTAGTAACTAAATGTTATGCTGGATAAAGGCGTCAGTAGTAAATGTAGAATATTTTGCCTGTAGAATAAGTAACTAGCTTGCAAAAGCTGTGTGAAAAAGTACAGTCGCGGGTTGCAAGCGAGCATGTAGCTGGAAGCGAATAAAAAGACGACCAAATACGTACTTAACTTCAGCTTTGTGTTCATTACACACTCAATGGCAGATTCTATTAAATAGTAATAATTACCACCAAGTCCTTTCCCAAACCTATTGTGTGGAAAAAAATACTGCACTGTTTAAAGTAAACCCAGATCTGTCTCCTGTCAGCTTCTCTACACGCTCCATGACACTACCGGCCCCTGAGTTCCTGTTTCTTGCCCCGCCCATTTTCACTGAAGATCACGTGAACAACCAATATAGTTCGTACGCAGAACCGATATAGTTCATACACAGAGTTGCAATAGTGTTCGTTCACAAACCAGTATGTTTCGTACGAGAAACCGACATGGAACACACATACAACCAATAGAGTTCAAGCGCAAAACCGATATGTTACCCACATGAAACCAGTATAAGACGTGCATGAAACCAATATAGTGCATACACAAAATCATCGTTAGACCGGCACAGAACGCAAGCCAATATAGTTCATACACAAACCGATAACATACAACCGAAAACCAATGCAGTTCACTCACAAACCAATAACAAACGTACTGGAACCACTAATATACACACGCGAATCAATATAGTTCATATGCAAACCAGTGCTATGCATATACAAACGGATATAGTTCACGCACAAACCGATAATATACGGACACGAACCAATATAGTTCATATGAATGAAACCAGTATTATACGCACGCAAACCAATTAAGTATGCACGCAAACCAATAGTAAATATTCATAAACCAATAGTGTTGATACGTAAACCAATAGATTACACACAGAAATATATGATTTATGGCCTGTTTGGCCCCTCATAAAAATGTGCCCTGCACAGCACATATAATTCTTTTTTCTCCAGAAAATTGCACTTGTCTGCGGACAACTGAAACCAGAAAAACAACGCTTGTCCGACGGTCAATTTACCTGTGTCTGACGAGTCGGGCGTTGGATTTCCGCACCCCTGAATTTAAAATTGGCAAATGTAGTACTGTACATATCATTCCAAGTGTCTTTGTTATTCAAAACCCTAGGTGCAAACAAATTGTAAATAGGACAGAAGGCAGTCTCTACTTACTTGTTGGTAACATTTTTTTTTACATCAACTTTGACTTGAGAAACAAGATCACTGCTGCTGTGGCAGAAGAGAATGCGTTCAAATAAAACAACATTCATTAAAAAGTTAACATTTTTCAGCTTGAACTGATCAGATCTGTGTTCCTAAACCTCTTGAGCACAAGGTCAGATTCATTTCACAGCTGCTATTTCGAGAGACAGATACTTTTAAATGTTTGATTTGTTTTGTTTGCTACAGATGAGTTTAGACAGTGATGACAAAAGAACACGTACCCGGTCAAAGGGAATTAGAGGTGAGTAAACATGCTTTTTAAACAAAACTACTTGTGCTCATAAACTGTGTTTAGTCAGTAATACGCACCAGACAAAATGTTATTTTAAGTAAACCTGAATGTTGTAAAAAATAATAATAATAATAATAAGGTGCATTAAACACCTATCTGAATATTGTAAACAGTAAAACAAGAATTCATTGAAAATCATTTGCAATGCAAAGTGTAAATCTGCTGATTTACAATCTGAACCGTTTTTTAATGGTTGTGTTGTATTTCATTGTTTGCTACAGCTCTGTAAACAAGCTTTCCAGTTTTGCTAGCTAGCATACAATAACTGAATTCTTTACTCTGTCTTTTTTAGCTGTGTAATTTCTAAACTAATAAAAAACAATATATATCCAAAAACTGTTTTACTCCTTGTTGAAGAAGTGCAATATTCATGTAATTTTATGCAAACTGTACAATATTTCTGTTTAAGTAAATGGGAATGCGTATTTTCAGATCTTTTTCTCACACTTTTTAACATAAAGTATCGTTTGCTAATAACTTATTTGATCTCATTTACAATATATGTCAGATTTTACTCTAATGCTCAAATTTGTGAAACTGGAGGGTTACTATATTATCAATGTTTACCATTCCAGAATGTTGGCAAATACAGATTTGTGCTAATGCATTTATTTTATTTTTAAAACTTTAAAATTTTTAGGAAAAAAACAATAGATGACTGGATCTGCCACACCTTAATGCATAGCACTTAATACACTTAAACGGACCCTAGTACAGTTGTATTGTTCCTGAAGATGCCAACATTCACTCTTAAAAATAAAGTTGCCAGGGTGGTTCTTCAGGGCGATGTCATAGGGGGAACAATTTTGGCTCTCAAAGGACCCATCCATATGAAGGTTTCCTTAGACCCCTAACAGGCTCCATATTCCAATGGATCCTGATCTTAAAAGGATTTTGCTGCATAGAATAACACAAGTGCAGGTTTTCTTCATCTGTTATTGTCCCAATAGGTAGCCAACCGAACACTAAAGATTTTGTTCCTACTTATTAGGTAGTTTTTCAAAGCACAAAGAACCAACTTTACATTTAAAAAACCTTTCCCAGAATGAAGTGGTGCTTTGTCAAACATTAGATCCATGAGGAATCACAAAATGCCATTAGAGAACTGTTGTTTTTAAGTGTATTGACAGATGCAATTACTTTTTTCAGGGATGTATATCAAGCACATTAAACTTTTGTTATAAGTATCCACCTGTCAAGCCATCAATGTTGCTTTAGAGTTTTACAAATACCTTTTATCTCCTGAATAAACTTTGACTTTCAACAGACTGCTAGCTCAGTACAGTATGTGAAGTACATGCCATCATATACTTTACAATTCTGCACAATGCAATAGCTATGGTTTTAAATATATACTGTTGGTACTAAATTAAATGTGGGACTGAGTGATGAAGCAAGGACAATGCAAAGACAGTGGGGAAACAAAGACAGATGACAGGAGAGTTTCCTGCACTTATGTCAGCAGTCTGTATTTGTGAAAAGTTTTGTTGTCCAATGTATTTACATTTCTGTATTTTCTTTTTATCTCCTGATATTTTATACGATCTTTCAGTGCCTACAGAACTCACAGGACAAGAACTGAGGTAAAAAAAGTATTTATGTAGTTAAATGAAATGTATTACCACAACAATTGCAGCAGAACTACTTGAATGCTTAGGATATATTGCAAGCTAAGCATGAACCTAGATTACCATTATAAAAAAAGTAAAATAATATTTACCACAAGTAGAGAAACAATCAGAAAGGATTAAACATTTTAGCATTTTTGTTCTCAGAAAAATCTCTGAATAACCTCACGTGTTTATTCAGTATTCAGCAGATAAAAGATGTAATTAGTGCAGAAATGAAACAAAAATAGTTTTCAAACACTGCCATATTTTTCCTTCTTATTGTATCTTAACCTTTCACATTCACCTATGGAGTATACTGTATATAGGAGTTTAGCAGTTACATCACAATACACAGCACATAAATGATGACTCTTCTTTACTTAAATATCAGCAACCTGACTACCTTTATCTTTAAAAAATCTACATTATCTCAATTACATTATCTCAGTTATTATACAGAGAGTAGATTTAATAAAATATAAAACAGCATTGCTCCATTTGATGGAAATAATGATGGATTCTAAGAAAAATAAAAATAAACATACATCATAATGCAAAGCTTTTAACAAAATACAATTAATAAAGGAAAGCAGAGATTCATAATGAAAGAGGCATAAGATTCTGAGTCACCACATAGAAAGCGTGTGCTTACAATTGACCTAAATAGGCTGTCAAAATGCTAAAGCAGCAAGGAAAATTCAGGATGTAGGATGTATTTTTCTCATACTCTTTTTGTCTAATTTGATTTAGGTTTTGTTTCTCATAACTCTTACAGATTACTAAGATTGGAAATTTTTCTTGAATTTTTATAAACCATTTGTCATATAGTAAGTTTGTTTTGGTATCTTTAAAGTTTTTTCTTTTTAATACTAAGGCAATAAGACATAAACTTTACTGATGGTGAGCCTCATTCTTTAATTTGAGCTAAAACTACCATCCTTCATTGTGCTGTATATGAACATTTACGGCATTGTACACTTTATATTTGCCAAGTAGTAGTAAATTAAACCTTTTACAGCATTTCGGGTATGAACAGAATTTGTTCAGTTTTCAAATAAAATGTGAGAAAACTGTGAATGTTCAACTACTATGTGATGGTGAGTCCACAGAGTCCCATTTACTCATTTCTTAACCTGCTCTTTTTAAGAACATCTCTGTTGTCTCTGCTGTCCCTTGAGTGGTGAGGCCTCAGACATTGGGCTTAAGACCACAAGAACACACATTGACATCATAACTCTTTCTCAACTACTGACACTAAACTGAAATACCTTTTGTTATACTGTACATGCAAAGCTCTTTGCCATGAAAGGTGCTATATAAAATAAAGAATGTTGAAATAGTTTAAACCGTATTAAAATGGTTTCAGTGGAATAAGAAATAGAAGACATCATAACAGTCCATGTCAGTTAATAAGATTACATGATTTGGACATTCCATGTAGTGATTTATCTACAATTTTGCCACATTTTGTGATTATTTTTAATGAAGCCATTGAAACTTAATGCCACTTTTCAATTTATTTTACTTTGTAAAGAACAATTTAGGTAATACTTTAAAAATTAGAAATAATTGTTAATATTCTAACTGCACAGCCTTAGGTTTTGTTTCATTTCACGATTAATACCCAGGTGCTTCATCTGGTGAATCTGAAAATGCAATTGGGATTTGTATCTGGAGGAACTGCACATTAACATAAAAAGGGTTTCTGGAAAAAAGGAAATGCAAGATGGATTTAAAGATGCATGAAACATTGTGAAAGTGTGCAGTTCTCAGAGATGGTGGTGCAGCAACCCAGTTTAGGGCTTGTTGTAACCTTTTAAAGCATGCCATGCTGGAGCAGGCACCAGTCATCAGGACATCAACCCGAGATCACAGTCTGCCTGTGGCTAGACCACCTGTAAACCAGCTAGGAAAGTGATGGGGATATGGTGATGGCAGCATGCTCTCTGGTTACAGAAAAGTGAAAGCGCTCACCTGTATTAATATGAGCGCTTTGAGTAGTGAGAAAAGTGCTATATAAATGTAAAGAATTATTATTATATGTAGACAGGTGCAGTTAGTGGATCAGGTTTACAAACTGGAATTGAGCAGGTGAAAGTTTCAGTTTTATATTAAGAAGTACAGTTTGTAGGAACTAATTCAATCTGAAGCAGAGGTTTTAATACCATTTTTAACTGAAAAGGCTAAATAAAGTGTAATCAATAGCAAGCTACTTCAGTCCTTCTTTATATGGCATGGCACCTTTCACTTGTTTTACCATCATAATGGACATACAATTGTCATAAATAAGGTTAATTCAAATGATTTAATGTGCTAATACAGTGAAGAGAGTCAAGTAGCTGCTATATTTGAAAATTCTCAAGTTTGATATTATTGAACTGTGTTTTATGCTTTTGTTTAAATATCTTTGTACAATTAACATATATTTCATAAATATCCTCATTTATGTATGTACAGTATGTATGTATTAATGTATTTTTTGTGTTTTGTCTTGCATTCATTGCATTAACGGTAATATTAATATTGTCGCTGTGTTTAACATAATCTGTTTTAAATTCATGTTTATTTGATACATGTAGGCATTCATTATTTATTTAAAAGAAATGCTTCTAGCTATATTTGAAGTAATGCGTTATGAATTTAAGCTGAATTATGAGTAATTGTAATTCAATATTCAAATGTTTCAGTACAAGCAATCATGATTTGGGTTCATCTCACAATTTGGCAGAATTCTAATAATTTTGTTAGTAGTGAAGATTGTATTATCTGATTTATTTTTTTCCAAGAGAATGGACTGGTCATTATAAGTAAATTATCAGCATGATCTGTTGGCTGTGTAAAATGGTTTCATGGGTTATAAGGCTACTATCACTGCACATTTCCTCTTATGTCTGATTTTGGCAGGATGAGCTTTGGAAGTCTGTGATGATTGACTTGGGATACCTCTGAAAAATAACAATTTAGTTTGTTGAGATGTACAGGTAGAAATGATTCCAAAAAAGAATCATTCAAAATGATCAATACGGTCACTAGCTGTATAACCGCACTGCCCAGTGGACACAGACATGTGTTCATACATTCATTCAGCTATCTGCTGAGTTAACAAAAATGAACTCCCATCATACAGTCTCGAAACATATTTCACTTACTGCCAGGGTCAATTTATTGTATTAATATTTTTATTTGAGAAATTTACAATATTACATTTTACTCTATATATAGTTCTTCAGATGAAGCTAATGCAGACTGAATGACTTGCTCAGAATGTTGTCACGTACTTCTGACTAAAATCATGTATGTACTACTGCCAGTGTGCTGATTGCTATTAATGTCAACCATGCTGCCATTACACACTGCCTGCTTTCCAGACAGCAGATCGGGATATGATTATATGCTGCCCCATTAGCAATAGAGCAGCTTCACAATGGCTTGCTTCAACACACTGCAATTTTTAAAATATGAAATCAGTTTTGAGAACAGTGCTGATTAGTGTGTTTTAGTTGAGTTTTTTCCCTAATTCACTATGCCCTAAACACAGTATAAGAAACGCTGGTGAACATTGAAAACACATTTTAATTACCAGCTATGCTAATGCATATATCTTCCTGAATATATAGTGCAGTTCAGCACAAAAAGCACAAGAGATTTTACAGATTTAAATTAGTATAAAAAATAGTAATTGAGCAGGTACTCTCAGGGAAAGGCACCCATTTTCTTATGCTTATTTATTCTCATGGAAGTCTTGTAGAGAAAAAAATACTGTATCTTCATGGTAAAACAAGCTTAAAAATAATTACAATTATAGCATGCAAGTCTATAAATTCAGATAGCATCAAGTATAAATTTAGCCATTTAATTTGTTCATGCAGCCTGGGGATTATCCTCGAAGTACAAAGCCAATATGTTAAAAAGTTAACTACAGTATTTTAAACAAAGCAGTTTTTTTTTATTAAATTATTGTTTCTGACTTTCTGCAGCTGCCCAACCCCTGGATGTAATGGCTCAGGTCATGTCAGTGGGAAATATGCAAGACACAGAAGGTATGTTTTTTTTTGGTTTTTTTTTTAGAAAATAGAAAGAAAGAAAGAGAATATCACAATACATGTTAGTGAAAACATTCATTCATCTTTTAGATTGCTTGTAAAAATAAAATACTGATTATTATATAACCATTACTTTTCATACTTATATAAATTAAATAGGTTAAGTAGTAGTAGGTTAAATTTAATAGAAAATAACTAAGCTTTAGCTGAGATTATGGAACAGACCAGCCCTTGGAAATGAAAGTTAAAAAAAAATGCATTTTAAATGCACCAAAAATGAAAGGCTGATTCCATGTCTGAAAACAGAAATTATCCCTGTACAGGTTGAAAACTGAGCTGTCATTCATTCTGTTTAAGCTTGTACATTTTGCAGGATTATCTGTGTATCCTGCAATGAGTCTGGGGTCATATTTCAATTTTAATTCACCAGTGTGACAATAGATAGGCTCAAGAGAGCTACCACGCCAGATATGACCGAGGCACAGGGAAAATACATCATGTCATGCAGCACTCTCTTAATTTAGTGCTTGCTTTGCCACTCCTCCCTTCACATAGCCTGTACTTTCACTATTTGTTCTTTGATTCTGGCAAGGCAAATTTTACTTGCTAAATGCAGTTATCATTCTTTTAGCTGTTCTGATCATTATGCATTTCTTGTCAGCATTTTAAAAAGTTAATTTCCATTTACTTTGGATTCCTAACTGTTCCTTGGGTGTATATGTTCTATGTAGGTGAAGATCTCATTGATGATATCTCCCTGTTATTCATAATGATAAACATCAAAATTATCTTTTTTTAGCTCCCTTTTTTAGAGTGGTAGTATAGTGTTTAATGTTTGGAGTTTTTAATTCACTCTTCAAGTTTGCATGAGTCTTCTTCAGGATTATTTATTACCATAAAACTAGGACATTGTGTCAGCTAAATTGGTAACGCCATCCATGTGAGATCTCATGTGCTTCATGTGAGTGTTTGTGTGTGTGTAGGCACAAACTAAAGTGGACTAATAATCTTCCTGCAGTAGACTATGATTATCTGCAACTCTGCAATGTATGCGTAGGTTCAGAAAGTGGATGGATGGATTAAATATTACTAACCAAGGTCTTTTGTATGTATCTTAATATTTAGTTTACAGAGCTGCCCGTTGGCTAAGAAAAGGAAACACCAAGATCTAGACTCTGAGCAACCCATATCAAAAAGGAAATCTCACCCTCTTAAACTAGCACTGGATGAAGGATATAATGTGGACAGTGATGGCAGTGATGAGACAGAGGCCAAGGATGACTCAACAGCTGAAGAATCTGAAGAAACTTTAGATGAAGAACAAGAAGAAACAATGGATAAGGGCCTTATCGAGCCAAGGCAGTATGAAATCGAGCCTGCTCAAGGTAGATCATTCCACACAACCAGCATTAAAAAAATGCTTAGAGCATTTGAATTATATCATATTATTTCTTAGAAATTTCATTGCAATTTCATTTTAACAAAATGAAATAACACATTTGATTGTATTTATAATAATAATGTTTGTGCACATTTTGGCTTTGAAGAATCTAGATAGTGATAGCTCAAATAAATACAAACTGGAAGAGTGATTGTACTTAGTACCATGTCTAATTCTGTACAGATGAAAATGTGCTTTTTTTTTAGACATTGGTGTGTTCTTTTCATTTATTAAGTGTTTTTTTTTTCACCTGTGGCATGAAAAAATGTTTTAACAAACTGCAGTGTATTAATCTGCTTAAAGTCAATTAATATTACTTCCCCTTCCTTTCCTGTTAAGATGTTATTTTTGTGTAAACCATTGTGACAGGATCAGTGACAATGGAGCTTGTAACATTTGAAATCCCTTGCAGCACTTATCTCTTGAGATAGATCTGATGTTATGTAAAGAACCTACTGTTACACTTTCTTCTCTGTGCAACCAGAATCGTTCCTTGTATTAGTGTTAGAAGTGACACCAGATAGAGAGGGATAACATAGGTGTTCAGTATTTTAAGTAAGGATAACTATATGATCTGCATGCTCTGTGCAAAGAGTTAAGGAAGAAAGATCAAGTAGCATAGGTTATTATATTTTAACATGAAGTAAAAATGTGTCTTTAAACTTAAAGTTATTATTTGCTTGTTTTGTACAGAAGAATGTATGGCATCTGAGTCTTCACATGATGGACAATCGCAAGAAAGAGACTCTTCCAAAAACCCAGTTTGTAACAATCAGAGAGAGGATTACAGCAGCTACCATGAAATGGTAGCTAGTTCCCTACTAAACTTGGGTCAAATAACAGAAAATACTGTTGAAACTGCACACATATCCCTTGGCAGGAATGAACTGGAGATAGAATGTGAATCTGAGAACACTGTGCAGAGTAGTGAAGCTGCAAATCAGGAACAAGTAAAGGCCACAGATGATGATGAGAGCAGTAGTGAAGAAACCTCTGAGACCCGAGTTATTGTTGATGTTGCCAAAAATGACAATAGGACTACAGAAGACAAGCAGGACTCAGAGAAAGAGTCTGAAAGTATAGAAGCTGATAAAATATATGTCAAGCAGAAAGACAACACAGACCACCAGTATTTCAGTGGGGAATACAAGCGATTTCATACTGTAAAGGAAGAGCCAGAGGGCCCTTCTGAAATACATTGTGAAGAAACACTGGAAGATGAAGAGGATGATGATGATGAGGAGGATGATGAAGAGGAGGAGGATGAAGACGAAGAACATGAAGAGGGAGAAGTGACACCACCAGAGGGTTCTCTAACAACCACAGAACTAGTACAAGACACACAGCTGGAGGATTATTCCTGTCCAAAAACAGTCTCTTCAGTGGTGATTGAGGTACGATCAGAGGAGTCAGACAAAGATGATGAGGACGAGGAGGAGGAGGAAGATGAGGAAGACGATGACGACACTCTTTCTCAGAAATCTGCAGTCACTGATGAGTCAGAGATGTATGACATGACACGAGGAAACCTTGGCTTGTTAGAACAAGCAATCGCACTCAAAGCAGAGCAGGTTAAAATGATGCGAGATGCAGGCAAGCTTCCAGGAGATCAACTGCGTTACATGCACTCTGAAGACAGGCCAGGAAAACCTCTAGATACTATAAGAAAGAGCTACTTCAGCAAAGGTAAGCTTAACTTTGGACAGCTCGTGGTCAATATTGGTTTTAGCTTTGTCACAATAACTGAAGGAGGTTAAAATGCTGTTGGGGTTAAATTCATTAGGAAGCACAGTAATTAATGTAACAGACTATACAGTAAACATTAAATATCTGTTATGTTTCTTTAGTAATTGTGGAACATAGTAGTAAGTTAAAATTCTTAAAAAAAGTATGCTGCACTAAAATTTCAGAAGAGAGCTAAAATGGTAGAGGTTCCACTAATCCCACGGGGGAGCAAAAGCTTGGGTGCAACCTGTAAACTTTTCATTTCAGATTGTAGGAAAATTAGATTTTTAAAATGCATGAGCTTTAAAAAAAAAAGATAATTTCAGTGTTTTGTACAGTTAGACAATGATGTAAGAGTGATAGCTTTGTTTCTTGTATAAACTTAGTATAGAGAGAATCGTGAAAAAGTAGGTTAGTTCTGGTATTCAGTATCTGCATAATGATCATTTAAAGTATTTTTTGGTAAATCTGTCAACCTTCTCTACATGCAGACCCTTCAAGGCCAGAAAAGAAAGAGGTGAAATGCCCCACACCAGGATGTGATGGCACAGGACACGTGACTGGATTATACCCTCATCATCGCAGTTTATCTGGTTGTCCACACAAGGACAGAATACCTCCAGAAAGTGAGTTTTTTCAGTTAGGTCTTTATTTTGTAATGCTCTTTAGATTCTGTTTTTTAATGACAAAGAAAGTGTTATAATCAGAATTTGTCCACTCTGTGTATCATTTATCTTCAGAAGTCTTAGCTTTTAAGATTATACACAATCACAAAACATTCTCAGTATTTCCATGTAGTGGGAGAGTTGAAAATTTATGTTTGCAGTCAACATTATACAAAGAATAATAAGGTCGGGCTGCTGTGTGATTTGAAAATTTACTGCACACCCAGGAGGTAGGATGCCACATAATTATCTAAGCATCCCAACCCTAAGTGTACAGTAAATTCTCATTTGACACAGATGCCCATGTATTATTCTCTATATTTACTGGAAAGCTTTCTTACCATTGGGCTGCAGTGACTTCAGTATTATTGTACCAAGTGCTAACAGCTTCATGAAGTATTGTGCTTGTGTTTGCAACAAAGAAGTGCTAGCCATATCAAACAGGAAAAGATATAGGAAAAAAAATAATTAAGATAAAAGTGCAGTCTATTTCATATTTTAACATTTGTAGCTTTTTGTGAAAATGCGAAGAAAAGATATGTGTTTAAAGAGGAGTGATTGTAAATGTTATCCTGTGGTGTAAAGATTTATTCAAGCACTGATTGTATTTTGTAATCTTTCAAAAATGTTTTTTTACCTTAAATAATTCTAATGAATAATGATTGATCTACTTTTTTATCTACAGTCCTTGCAATGCATGAGAATGTCCTCAAGTGTCCAACCCCAGGATGCACTGGTCAAGGTCATGTCAACAGCAATCGAAATACTCACCGAAGGTAAAATTAGATTATTTAAGGCAACAGAAAACTGAGCCCAGAAAGTGGAGATTTAATCCAAACTACAAAAAGTCTTAGGATCGGTGATCCCCATGACTCACTGGCACACAGCAGGAGCACCTCAAATGGAAGTAATAGGGATCTAAGCTGTGTGTAGGGTGGCAGCACTGGTGCAGTTCTGGATGCCTTGTAAATGTACAGGCCAAGGACTGACCACAAAATTGGATTGAAAGGGTTTTGTAAATGCATATATTGATGGATGGGACAAAATGACAGGCCACCTGCCTCCAGACATAAAACATATCCAATATCTTATAAGGAAGAAATTCACAATGGGTTATTGGTGGTTTACTCTTTGTTGTGTTATATATCTGCTGTTGCCTTATAAATTCTGCAGTTTCTGTGATTAAATTGGAACTTCTAAAACACAGAACAGAATTGCATTGTCACAGAATGCTTCGACCCTTTATTTCTGAAACCATTTCAACCCCCCTTACCTTACCCTTGCTAACCAATGTGCACAAGGTTTATTGTGCAGTAAACAACTTGTAACACATCCTTCAGACAGCTCCCTCTTCTAATGTAACATCCACTACAACAATGCTAGTTACAAACCAGTAGAGTTCTCTTAGGCTCAATGGGTTATTCATAATCATTTAATTGACGTTATCACTTGAACCTTAGGACAGCAACATTCATAGGACTGTAGATAGATAGATAGATAGATAGATAGATAGATAGATAGATAGATAGATAGATAGATAGATAGATAGATAGATAGATAGATAGATAGATAGATAACTTTTATTTGTCCCCAAATTAAGAATTTACAGAAGTTCAAGAAAAATAGAAAAAAATATAACAAACAACAATTCCCTCAAAAACACACAAGACTTTCTGGCTTGGTTAATGATAAGAGAGCTGTTTAGCCGTTTGAGATAATCCATCCATTTTACTTGATGAATATTGCAAGAAATGACTAGATAAATGAATGACATGGTGGTGTAGTGGTTAGTATTGCTGCCTCATCTATCCAGCACCCAGTTGTCTGTGTGGAATCTGCATGTTCTGTCAATGTCTATGTGAGTTTTTCTCTGTTACCCTGGCTATCCTCCCACTTTGCAAAAGACACAGAACTTACTAGTGAACCTCCTACAAGGAGACAAAATAAAGCCAGATATCCAGCAATGCCATATTGTTAGATATCACCATACAGAATAAATATTAGCAATAGGTTTGACAATGTTAAATAAAAATATAGGCATGTTTTTTTCATTCATTTAAAAAATAGAGCCATACTTTCATACTGTATAGAGGCTTTAAGGATCTATCACTGTATTTACTTTTAAAAGCAGCATCTATGAGGAATGACAACAATAGCGTAAAACTTGAGATTTCTGCTATGAAAAATGTACCTCCATGCTTTTTAATACTTTCTTTAATTTTAACTATGCACCATTTAAATAAATAGTTGGATGTCCTATGCTTAAGCTGAGAAGTGATGAGCTCAGCTGAGATCTTTCAGTTATTATTACAGATCATTCATGTACTTCTAGAATACAAAAGAATGCAACCATAAAGAGATGCATTACTAATCCCCCCAAGGCATGACATTTAAAATAACCATGACTTCCAGTTCCTCTAACACTTTATATAGCCTATTGTTTTTCAAATGAAGCAGTAGGCATTTTCTCCAGACTTGAAAAAAGAAGATACATTTACTGTTAGTGCCATTGTCTAACAGTGTCTCTAACAGTCTCTATTCAGTTATGAATATCACCAAATCATTTCTGCTGCATTTTTCAACTACACTTGAGCCTGAACAACTGATGCTAGAAATTATATTTGTACAATCAAGCAAGTAAAAAGCTTTACAAAGTTATATTTGGTTAAGACCCCTAAATATACTTATTATTTAACAAATGCAGTGGCTCTTTATCTTTTTGTACTGTGGTTATCAGAATTCCACCTTCTGTTACAACATTAACTAATATGTAAAGTTACAGCAGGTATATAGTGCAACAGATTAAGCTTTAAAGTATTCTGCATATGGTTAACTAAATGCAAACTCAATAAAAATAAAAAAATAAAAATAAAAAATTAGACTATTTTTATTCTTCTACCTTCTCTTCATTTAAAAATCTACCTTTTGAATTTGTAATAGTACATTAGCAATCCCCAGGGGGCTTTAGTTTCAAATTCCAAATTAAAAACATCAATCACTGATTTTCAGGGATTTATTAATAATTCTTATTGAACATACCACTGTTTTTTTCAGATACTGCAGATAAATTAATAAACAATAAGGACAAAAATGTAATTATTATTCAGAATATATCAGAGTCATATATAAAATAAAAAAACAAAGTAAGAATTCTGCATAAAAAATGTGTTATATGTTACATGCTATATATATACTGTATATATATATATAGCCAACATAAAAATAAAATACCTTTTCTGATCTCAGAAAAAGGATATGTAAAATATAATATTTTTTAAATGAATGGAGATTGATAAAAGAAATAAAGTAGAATAGTACATGGCATTTCATGTATTTCAGAAATGCCTGCACATCTTTTGACTGTTACTCACAAAGAAAGTAATCCTGCTCTCTTTCTGGTTCCTAGTTTGTCTGGATGTCCCATTGCTGCTGCTGAAAAACTGGCCAAAAGTCATGAGAAACAGCAAATCTCTCAGCCAGTCAGTGAGCAGCCTAAAGGTAGCCCCAACTCTGACAGAGTCCTCAGGTAAGTGCCCATTATGCCATAATTCTGATATACCCTCTGTAAGCATCTGAAGAATGTGTGAGTGTAGCAGGTGCTGGATCAGTAGTCCATCTCTAGTTGGTGTCTACCTTCCCTATGATGCAAACAGAATAGATTCACTTGTAACTTTTCATTAGAATGAACTGTTTTGGAAAGTGAATGTAAAAGGTTAAATGGAAATATAATTCAATATTATTATAGTATAGGAAGATCAAAATTGCTGTTTTGTGGAATTGTTGGCAAGAAATGCACTGGTCATCTACTATCATCATCATCATCATCACATCATTATAATTTTCTTTCCATACTTCCTGGTTACTGTCATGCTAGCAGTACACCAAGACACTACCAGGGCAATCAAGCAATATACTCCCAAGTAGGACCAGGGTCTGCCTTTTAGTCTTCGCCCAGTAAGTCATGCCTTGTACCTCCTGTGGAGGCATCTGAAGCACTCTAAATGCACGACAAACTACCTTATAGTACCTTATAATAGTTCCTTTCAATCTGGAGAAGCATCCCTTTGTATTCCTTTTGCTCAGCATCTGACCATGACATGGAGAATAAGCCCAGTAAGTAACCCTGTACAAGAACATAATTTTACCTGCTTATACTTGCTATCACATTCAATAATAGAGCACATGGCTATAGGTGTGGATGAGGGTGTAGACCGACTGGTAAATCAACAACTTCATCTGCAGCTTTAGCATATACTCTACTATAACAGTCTACCATTGTGTCATTCAATGATCTCTGCTGCATTTGTTCTTTGTTCTCATGATCACTTCTACCCTCACTATTGAACAAAAACCCAAGGTATTGAACCCCTCCACTTTGGGTAGTGGTTGAGATTTTAAGTGCAGGGTATTGCCACTTTTTTATGAGAATATTATTATCTCAAACTTGGAGGTGCTAATTCTCATGACAATGGCATTACATTCTGCTCTGTACTGCTCCAAAATGAACCAAAGTCTGATGAGGCTAAGAGGACAACATTATCTGCAAATAGTAGAGATATACTCCACATTCAGTATTCTCTGCATTCTGTGCATGAAGACGAAACCCCCTTGACAGAGTCTATCTGTTGGTTTTCTTAAACTGCTTACTCTGCTGGGCACACAATGAGCTCTAAACATTCAAAACACATCATTCTTTTCTTGAAAATAAATGTTTATATGGTAAAAATATTTTGTATTTTAAATAGAATTAAATTAGCTTCTGAGTATGATGTACAATGGTAAAATAAACTTAGCTATAAATTAACAGTGACAATATTAACACAAGTAATACTAGTAGACCATAGCACTTCTAGGTGAGCTAACCTTTGTCTTAAATTTGTGGGAATTAGAAACTGGCAGATGGAAAACAGCAACAGCATGCTCCGTGTTTAAAGGCCTACTGTATGCCACATTTAGAACTTTTCAATGTACAATGGTAGAACAGGTATTCGGAAAGGTGACCTATGGAGATATAGGAAAAAGCAAAAGAGGGTATATTAAGTAGATACGACTCTAGATTGCTGAATTAGCAGATTATTTTTGAGGAATTTCTGCATTTCAAATATTTTTGTGGCATGGTCATGTTTTAGGTGTATTTTTCTTTTATATTCTGGAAAAGGGTTATTATTGATATTTCACCTATGACAGTGGTTAACAATTCTTAATTCACCACATCTGTAATGCTTTGACAGTTTTAGGTGAGCTTTTGTAAGTTTTTTCTGTATGATTTTGCTGTACTACAGAAAATGATCAGGGGTCTTTAAGGCCTGCAAATATTAACAAGCTTTAGTTGTCTAAACTGGATTACTTCACAAGTAGGTTTAATGATCACTTACTCGCCCTCTCTCTCCTTCTTTTTGAGAAATTGCAGTAGTAACACAATAGGCTCCACACACTAGATGTTTCTAACTATGGCAATTTCCTTAAGCTTCTCCTATGCAATTTCCAAGAACTCCAGGACCAGCTGAGAGATTTAATACCTCCAACCAGCTCTGGGAATTCCCCTGCATCTCTCTTCAAGGATTTCACTAGTATAGCTTTCATGGAAAGCACTCAGGACACCCTCACTAGATGATCAAAACACCTCAACTACCTTCTCTTTATTTTGAATAGCCTATTTATTATTCCCAGTTTTTTCAGTTTCTGCTGAAAATCCTTAACCATAGCTAAAGATGAGGGAGTTGATTGACTATTAAGAATTTTGGTCTACTTCAGCTTTAGCCTCCAATAAAACTGCTATAGTAGTTCCACAGCCACACTGATTTGCTGGTCATTTTTATGATTACTTTCACCCTTATCTGTGAACTAGACACTTAAATTTCTCTGCTTGGACCAGCTTCTCCCCATTTACATACAAAGCTGCTCATTTCTAAAAAGAATCATGACCTCAGAATTAATGTGCTGATCCTCATTCTGCCTGTGTCATACTCAACTGCAGACTGTTTTACTGTATATAGTCAGATAATGCCAAGATGACAACAACGTCAACAAATGACACAACCTCAAAACATTTCTTGCAGTTAACTACCAGTCTTTCTGTTCTTACTTTAGGACTTTTCCCACCTATCCATGCAGAATGCTTCTTGATCAAAAATATTCTTAGTTTGTCTTGGTATGCAGTGAATGTTTGATACTTAGCCAGGATGTTCAATTAAAATGTCCAAGTCTGTGGACTCTGAAGGTCATTCTGAAATCATTATCTTTTGTTTCTTAAAGTTATTCATGGTTGATTTTGAGATATGTTTTGGATCATTGCTTTGTTGTAAAATGCAGCATCTTTTCAACCATATTATCTTCACTGTCAGACATTATTATCCATTTTTTCTTGATACATAGTGCGTGTAGAGGGAAGGATGGAATATACTATCTCCTGTGCTGCTGCCTACCATATACCCCAAAGCATAATATGTCAACCCCTATCCTTAACAGTTGGCTAAGTATTCTTTTCTTAAGATGCTTTTCCTTTTTTTTATACAAACATATGTTTTATGATAGTAGCCCAACTGTTCAGTTTTTGTTTCATCAAACCACAGCACTCTTATTTAAAATGCCTCTGATGTTCTGGAATGTAAGTGTTGTGTTGCATACTTCAGATGTAAATGTTTGTGATGAGACTGAACGTAAGATTTTCTTCTGACATCTCTTTCATGTTGATCATATTTGTGTAAGCATGGCAGGACAGTGGACCAGTACACAACAAATCCTGTGCCAGATAACCCTCCCTGCATATTCTTTGCAATCATGTGGAGGATTTGCTTTGTATATCAGATATGTCTATAGGCAGTTTTGAGAATTTTTGTTGGTCTTCCAGATGTCATCTTGGTGTTGACATTTTGCCTAACTTCCATTTCTCTAATGACATTTTGGATTGTGAGAATTGCGATCAGGAAGTATTTGGATATTATTTAGGATTTCCCAACTTTGTAAGATTTGGTTTTCTTTATTTTTGTATCCCCACTCAGTTTCTTAAAGGATGGCATGGTATCCGGAGATGTTCATTAGTTAAAAGAATTAATAATGCTCTAGAAATGCCTTATCTGATTTGGCTAAGAAGTCAACCAATTTCTGAGACTCACAAAAGAACAATATTTATTGCACATAAAATGTTTTATATTGTGAAAGACGGACAGGGAACAACCAGTTTTTTACCTTTGTTTATGTCCCCCAAGCTACTAGAGTGCACTGAGGTTTAAAATCATAGGAGTATTGGGAAGGACAGACAGACTGGCACTCCTCAATTACACTCTTGTGGTGGAAGAAGTCTTTGGGGGAACCTAATGCAACTAAGGGGAGCTCTTCAGGGGTAATTGCATACTTCCAAGTGCTGGATGAAAAACCTGGAAACAGTAGTAAGGGCTTACCCGAGATTGGTTTCCTGACCCGGACATAAAAGGCCCTTGCAGCCCAGAAACAGGGGGCCTTGGAGTTAAGAGGAAGAAATTGCCAAGTGGCAATGCAAGGAGAGCAGGCTAGAGGGTAAATAGAATGGCAGGAAGGCTTGGGTTTTTGTTATTTTTAAGCCCCTTGGTGTTTATGGGGATTTGTTTTGAATGTACACCTGCTTTGGGTAATTGAGTAATTTTTACTAGGGGAGTACAAACATTTGCACATGATTGTAAATTTAAGAATGCGGATGAATTATATTGTAAAGGCAGATTTCTTGGATATATATATTAGTCTGAAGTGTACAACTAAAGTAATACGTTAAGTCTAGGAATGATGGATGTCTTTGAATGTTAACTTAGCACATTGGATGCTAGATCTTTATAATAATGTTTTAGGTTAATTTTATCATTGAATGAATGGCAGGACTGCTTTAATAATAATAATAATCATAATATCATTATTATTAGTATTGTTATACATTTTATTTACTGTATATAGCACCTTTCCCACACTCAAGGTACTTCTTGCATTGGCTTTACTTAAGCGTATTAAACAAAATATGAATGGACATTGATGATTTAAGAGACTGTAATTTTATTTAATATGATATATGTTTTAAATGAAAAGTTTCAGTTTGAACTGCATTCCATTTATGAATCATGCAGATGACTTTGTTTTTTATTCCAACATAAGCAGTGTTAGATATTCTTTAATGAAATGCTTTAAAATACAACAAAAAAAACCAAACTGATTAGTCATTGTAATCCTCACATCTGGTGTCTATTCTAGCTTTGTATACAATGGAAACTTACTTTTATTAAATGGTAACCTACTATCCAAGCTTGTCTTTATTCATAAACTACTGTTTCTATAAAGTTTACTACCACATAAGTACCTGTGATATATTTACTAATACTTCTAGTACTTAAGCTTTGCTTTTACATTTGAAGAATCAGGCATTCATTTGTCAGGCAAAGAAACCTTATATCATCTCTATTGGAATAGCATCCTTAAAAAAAAGGCAAAACTGAGATGTGATTTGTTGTCTTTTGTTGTACTACAGTTACATATACACATAAATCCATATGCACACCCTTTCCACCATTATGTAGTATATATGTGTACGTGTGTGAGTATATATAAGTATATCTCAAGAACAGTTAATGAAATACGTTTAAAAATATTTGAAATCTCTTGACTTATGTGTACGCTCAGTGTTCATCCTACACCATTCCTCAGTAGCCTTGTGTGTCTCAACCTCTCTTGCCTGAAACTTTGTCTCTAGTCTATGTTTCTGTAAAGCCTGCTTCTCAGACTCTGTCAATTTGAGGAATGTTGCTTGCCTCCTGTTTGTTTTTTGACTACTGTCAGTGGTAGTTAGGCCCCCATTTCCTGCTGTAAATAAGGTAATTCATATTCTGCTGCCTCGCAGTTGGGAGACCTGGAGACCTGGGTTCGCTTCCCGGGTCCTCCCTGCGTGGAGTTTGCATGTTCTCCCCGTGTCTGCGTGGGTTTCCTCCGGGCGCTCCGGTTTCCTCCCACAGTCCAAAGACATGCAGGTTAGGTGGATTGGCAATTCTAAATTGGCCCTAGTGTGTGCTTGGTGTGTGGGTGTGTTTGAGTGTGTCCTGCGGTGGGTTGGCACCCTGCCCGGGATTGGTTCCCTGCCTTGTGCCCTGTGTTGGCTGGGATTGGCTCCAGCAGACCCCCATGACCCTGTGTTCGGATTCAGCGGGTTGGAAAATGGATGGATGGATATTCTTGCAAATACTTCTCATCTTTGAAGGTGATTCAGGTTGCACCTCGTTAGTATTTAGTGACTGAAAGTTGCTTGGTACTTTATTCATTTTGTTGTCATGGAAATGCTCTATTTTAACTCTTTTTAGAAAAATTGAAGAAAAAAAATGTCACAATCAGAAATTTCACCTTGCAATCTCATCTCTTTATCACTACCACTTAGCCTACTAATAAGTCACCAAAGCCAAACTGGTCATTCAGACCAAAGCTGAACTAACCAATCAGATTGCTCGGAGGGACCGGAAATACACACACACACACACACACACATTCACATACAAACATAGTGTAGCATTTTATTATATAGTAGATATTTATGGTGATTGAGCAAGTTTTCATGCCTTGAGTTGCTTGGAAATGACACCTGATCTCCGTCAGCTTTGCACAAAGCGATTTGGGAATATATAACCATTCTGTGCTGTCAAGCTTATTATTTCATTTCAAGCGTGAGACAAAATCAACAACTTAAAAACAAAGACTTCTATTCAAAATCTGTTTTTCTTATCATCTGTTATTATCTTTTAACAGGTATTTCTGGACAGCAATTTAAAAATCAGGGAAAATTTTCTCAGTTGATTGTAGGGTAGCCCTCTGACTAGGCCTTTCACATTATTTTACCACAGTATAATTCTGAATTAAACTTACATGCCAGTTTTGACTTTCTGGCAGATGGATTTCATGTTTTTCCCTCAAATTATCTTGTGTAGTTTTTCCCCATTTGTATTGTGCTTGAGATATCAGAGCTTAGTTATCTAAACAAGCTTGATGGACCACGTGGTCTGCAGTCTTTGGCCAAACATTTTTATATTCTTCTTCTCTTTTTTTTCCTGAAAAATTCCCTATAATGAATGATATCCTGACACTGTAATTTGATAATCACCACAGTGTTTCACAATACAAATGGTCATCTCAGGGTAATATACCACACCTTTTACTTTTATTTTTCTTCAGTCAAAAAAATTTTCTTTTGCATAACAAAGTTTAAGCAGAATCCAAAGTGTAAGTTTCAGTAGTGATAAACTTCTTGACAACTTACCCTACAAGCCAGATGTATGGTGTGATTTTTATTATCTTGATTCTCACAAACTTTAATCAGTTTTTGCCATAGAAAGCTTTCAGTGTAATTCTGCCATTGGTCAGGTTTTTGCTATAAAAAGAATTAGCCAACATTTACAAGAATGTCCTAACATCCAATCACCTTCATAGACACTGCAAATATACCTCACTGCAGCCTTCATAATGGAGTTGGGCTTGATGTCTGCTTTGGGGCTACATGTTGAGTGTCAGTTATTCTTCCAGCTAACTGACGTTGTATTCAGAGACTGTCTTTACAGCAGCCTACCAAATGGGGCAGAACTGGAATCACTGAAGTGTTCCTGTGTGTTTACATGCTATGGTTCACTCAGCTTGTCAAGTGTGTTGCTGACGCGTCTTCTTGTATTATCCTTAGCATCATGGATTCTAAAAACGATAAGGAAATAATTACATTGCTAAAGTGTGGGTTAAAAGCTTCATTAAATAGAATTTAATGAAGGACAATCTTAGGGTTTGTCCTGATGACTAATGTTATTATTAAACTAATCATCTCAATTTACATGTATTTCAATGTCATTTGGGGCAGGAAATGCTTAATGTTTTTCACTTAAATTAATGGTAATTGCTCAAGTAGAAGTTTAGGGTAACTTCAAATTATATTAAACCTTAGTAATAAAGGTAACAATATTTATAAATTAATATTCCTGTCTTTTTTTCTTATTTTCCTATTAGGCCGATGTGCTTTGTTAAGCAATTAGAGATCCCTCAGTTTGGAAGCTACAGACCCAATGTACTGCCTACCACCCCACGTGCCAATCTGGCTAAGGAACTTGAAAAGTATTCAAAGGTCTCTTTCGATTATGCAAGTTTTGATGTTCAGGTCTTTGGCAAACGTGTAATTGCCCCAAAGATTCAGACCAGTGAAACCTCACCAAAAGCCTTTAAAAGTAAGAACACCTATTTTGTTTTTAATCAGTTGTTGTTTATGCAGCAGACATTTTCTTTGATGGAGTTCCTTTACCCCCATGCAGTATGAAACACCATTGGAATAAAGAAAGAAATGCAAAGTAGTGTGGCATATAGATGCGTACAATTAGATTTAAAATTATGGACCATCCCATTGGTGCTGAGGACAGTATGCTTAAGCTCAAATAATCTGGGATCACTCATTTATTTCATACAATTCACAGGATACTCACAGACCCCCAGGACCGAACCTATATGCAAATACCGTTTGAGGTCAGATACGACTCATCCAACATAAAATGAAGTCAAAGAGAAACCTTTGCCATGAATATGTCTTAGAATCAGTGATAGTGTCTCACAACATAACTGGAATGCAGAATGGTAGACATTCTGAAAAGTGAATCTTACCTTGCCTGAAGAGTGTTTTTAAAATTATCAGGTAGACAAAATTTATACCGACTCAGTTGAAGCAGGTGGCACAATGACAGTGGTTGCCTTGCAGCTCTAGGAGTGAGGACAGATCTTGGCCCAGTCACCGTTCGGTGTTTTCTCTGACAGTTTATTCCAAGTGCAATAGTTTTTCTTTCACATACCATAGGTGTCTATTTTATATTGAATGATAATTCTAAACTGTCTCTTTGTAAGTGAATACCTGTGTGTGCATAAATGTGCCCTGCAATGGACCAGCATCCAGGCTAGTAATGGGGGCTCTCTTGTTTTTTCTTTCCAAGATTCTGTCCTTGGAATAAATTTTTTTTAGAAAATAGATGGAGGAATAGAAGAATTTCTGCTGTTATTCTTCAATTTTACATCACCAGCCTAGAAAAACATTGTGTGTATGTAAAGTTAATAGAATAAGTTAATAAAATCCTAAGATTTAGTGAAGCAGTGGTATAGTATCTTAGTCTTTGAACTACATTTTTATAGTACTGTAATGTCAATAATCATCTTCTTTATTAACAGATGGTATTTCCATACATAATCATTAAACATGTAATTACTGTAAAACTACTTGTTTGCTGATGTTTAGTAGGTAATTCTTCTGAACAATGTTAAATGGTAGATGCTGTGTAAAGGTTATTAGCAAGAAAGCATCGATAATGAAGAACAGCTAGGAATCGTTAAAGTGGTCACTCTGAAATAGTTCACATTACTGAGAAGATACTGTGCAAAAAACAGCTTTGCTTCTTTTTTTAATCAGTGCCTATATCAAAAATGATAAATGGTTAAACAAAGTCTGACTTCGCTATCCATGAGCTGGGATACTTTGTGTCAGCAAAGCAAGATATTATTTTCAATTTATGGTATTATAGCTACTTAATTCGTATCTTCTTCCTTGCTGTAGCAAAACCATTCCCAAAGGCCTCATCTCCAAGCCACAGCCTACCTAGCAGTTTCATCAAGAGTACTTCCTCTTCTTCCTCCAGCGGCTATGACTACTCACATGATGCTGAGGCTGCTCACATGGCAGCCACTGCCATCTTAAATCTCTCTACACGCTGTTGGGAAATGCCAGAGAATCTATGTACAAAACAACAAGATCTCAGCAACAAGGTGAGAACTAAGCTAATAATGAATGCCTGTTTGTCTCCTTTTAGCATTCTTTCTACATTTTATTTCATTCTCTAGGTCTAACTTATGCCTCCACTTGATTTTACTTAAATTCTGAAAAAATCGGAATATCATATGTTCCAAAACAAGTAAACAATTTATTCTTCCTAGATTGATTATCTTTGACTAGGAGTCTATGTATGCTGATCTTACCCAAAGATCACACATTTTAAAAATGTAACCAAATTCTATTAATCATGGTTTTGCACTAACCTCTGATATATTTCCATCTAGTTGTGGTGAGTGACAAAAGCTTCTATTAACTTTATTGTTCCAGATTTCAGTTATATAAACAAGGCCTGTGCTTCTTTTTTTGTAGAAAACATATAAGTTGATTAACTTTAATAGAAACAGAAATCTAACCCTGCAGCTTTCTAATGGATATACTGTTCCATTAAATTTCCCTGTACATAGTTTTTTTTTTCCAGTTCATCTAGTGCTGTTGCTCTGCAATATGTGTTTTCAAATAATTTTCATCTACTAGTATTTATACAATATTGGAAGGGCATTGATTTAACATATGTATCAATCATTGGTTGCAAATAGTAATTGTATTTGAGGTCTGTGCACGAAAAACTAAATATTTTTAGGACTCAGTATAAAATCCCTTTTACTTGCACCTTATACTTCACCCCATGTCAAACTTCTCTTGCCATCATTTCTCTGTTTATCTATTGTTCACTAGGTAAATTAGATCAAATAAAATCACAATTATATTAAAATAATAAAATGCTCCATATTTATTCATCATATGTATTTATTTAAATCACTACCAGAGTATGACCTGAGTGGAGTCTGCATGCTGCATACCGTCTTTGAGAACTTTTCTCTAGATAATCTTGTATTCCTTCCACATGAAAACAACATTTGTTATGTTATTTTTTTTTAAATTGACACAGAGTGAGTATGGGTGTGTGCCTTAGTGTGCCCTGTGATGGACTGACTCCCTATGCCAATGAACTGATTAAGCACAAAGGACAGAAGGGTAGATATTCATCTTACAAATGAAGATGAAAACATAGCCATGCAGACATTGCTTAATACTTCCTTTAAAGCTAGCAGTTTAGAATTGGAATTAGTAATAGAATAATTTCCATTCATGTCCTCTGCAGTTATTTGATGGATAATGAGTATGCAGATACTGTATGTGGTGTTTGCCAGCCTCAACTTAGTATGCTCCATTTAACCAGAATCTGGTTCATGTTTCACCAGTTCAAATGTAATCTGTTCCATTGATGCCGTCTGTTTCATGTATTTCTTTGTTCTTTTTACTCTGCTTCATGGCTGAGCATGGATTCGATGAGCTAAATGATGTTATAAATCTGGTTAAGATGATTCATTCTCATCCATCCCCAAAAGGGATATTGGAAAACCAAACATTGGCCATACAGTTTAAACAGAATGTATTCAAACATATTCTGGAGTTTCATAATAGCATTTTATTTACTGTAACACTATCTTTTGCTGTCTCTCCTACACATACTAAATTACTTAGAATATTGATCACCTTTTGTTATCAGTTTTTTTTCTCCATCTCGTAAAGTAGAAGTTCATAGCCTTACTCTTTGTGTCACTATGTTGGTGCCTCCTACCTCACAAAATTTCCAATTATGTTTGTTTTTGGCCAAAAAGACAACTCTGCTCCCCCCCCCCCCTGAAATTTTAATGCATTTTTTAAGTCGACCGAACCAATGTGAATGTTTCATATATTTTTGTCTCTATTTCTTACTGAGATTGAGATGTGCATAGTTCATTCAGAGATGCATGCATTTTCCTGATTTTTTTAAGTGTCCATCCGGTTAGTGTCTAGTTTCTTCATTTGCAATATGTAATATGATAATCATCACTCCTTTTATATATCAGCAATGCTCCTTGAATTACATTGACTTCATCCTCTTGTAGTATCATATTGATCCATCTTTTCATTAAAACTGGACATTGCCTTTTAACAGATTCATAAAAAGCTTACCTGATCCTTACCTTTATCCATTTTTCTGCTGACTCTAAAACCGTAAGCTTTATATTTATACATAATTAAATAAATGGTTAGAAAAATTGATTTTCCTTCTTTGTCTAATATCATTGTTGATACCTCTTGTATCATTCTGTTTTGTATCTGATATACAGAATTTATAGGTTTGTTTAAATCTTGGGTAATACAGTTAATTGTTTCCAAATATGCAGAATGCAGTTATATTCATCAGTGAGGATAACCCTAGCCCTAATCTGAAGGCTTAATATTTTGAATTGTGGATCATTTTGTGTGCACTTAATTTTATATAAAATTCACTATCAAAAGTGACCGTCCCTCTTCAATGTGATAGTCATGGTTTTAATTCTGATATGATTTTAATTCTTATTGCAGAACAATTGCATAGTGATCATCATTGCTACCTGATTGCTGGGCCGAATTCTTGTGCCCGCTTACCGTCTTTGTGGATTTTGCACATTCTTCCCATACTTTTAATCCCATGGGTTAACTGGCAGCCCTAAGTATGAATTAAACATGTATATAAAAAGGAATTGAGTGGTTTTAATTTATGGAAGATCTCAAGCTACTACACTAAATTTAAAATTATTTTAATAGATGAAAAATATTGATTTTAACTTTAATTTGGTATCTTGAGTATCATTCACTTGTAGTGTGTTGAGAATTTGATATTCTGGGACAAAATATATTTTAGCACATCAGTTAAAGTTCCCTTAATGTATACTTTTAAATATGCTATAATGCAAGTTTAAAATCTACCATGGAACATATAAGGTGCATATAAGTACAGTGTAAATAAATATTTATGCATTTAAACATTATATGTTTGAATACTGGTGATGGTCATAATAAATAATAATAGTAATTAAATAATAATTAATCACAAACTGTTTATGCTAACATCTCAACCCTACCAAAATACACATCAGTTTTGCCATTTTAAACCACTGAAGTTTTAGTTAAACATTCTCTGTGCAGTTCTTACCCCAGTAAATGATGTAGCATGTCACATATTGTGACCTAATGTCTGTTTCACGGAATATACTCCCCTACTTGCAACCTACATAGAAGGAGGACAACATTAAAAAAGTATTTCTGCTTAAATAAAAAAAGACAGAGCTACAAATTTCAGAATTTAAAGATTAGCTGATAAACCAAAAAGTATTATATAGCTGACAAGCCTCTCTGTGGATTCCATATGAATGATAAATAAAAAGGTAACAAAGATTGCCTCAAATGACCAGATCATTTTGCATTTGTGTAGCAGCACCTACTGTGCTGGTGAATTAATAATCACTGGGCATTTCATGTGATAAGGTTAAATATATGCACAGGCTTTGCAATGTAAATATTAGCATTTCACATGTAATACTTTATTTCAAAGGGATCCAGATTTCATATTCTGCTTTTAATTAAATATTTTGACTTGATTATAATGTTTTGACATGGTTTTTTTTTATTATTTTGGATAGCAAAGTCAAACTTGAGCACTTTAATTAAGGTAAAATGTCAAAATTTAACATACCATATTCTGAGTAACATAAATGAAGAGCACTTCAAGTGACTTGTTTTATATTGTGATATCTGCTGAAATGCAAGATCACTGAAGTCCTTACAACATGTTTTGATTTGTTTTCTTCTTAGATTTCATTCCTCTTTTTACATCAATATTGCATAAGGAGAATTCTTCAGATGGAGAAATTAAATTACTAAGATATAAAGACTAAGACAAGCAGTGTTTTTAATGCATAATTAGTAGAATATTAGATGTGTCATTAATCTCTCAAGAACTCTAAATTCTTCAATAATTTTCTTACACAAAGTGAAGAAGCCTCCAGTGCCAAACCATATCTAATGCACCCTTCCTTTTATTTTCCTCAGATGGAAATAACTTTTTTGCAGCTGCTTGTTGATGTACATCCAACAAACTGAAACATTTTTTATTTATTAAAGCATATATTTCTGTATAAATAGAATGTTTTCCCTGCGGTGGGCTGGCGCCCTGCCCTAGGTTTCTTTTCTGCCTTGCGCCCTGTGTTGGCTGGGATTGGCTCCAGCAGACCTCCGTAACCCTGTAGTTAGGATATAGAGGGTTGGATAATGGATGGATGGATGGATAGAATCGTTTCCACATACTTGTACATATTTTACTACTTTTTGGAAAGGGTACTAAAAAATCGTCATGCTGTAAGATAAAATGTTTATATACCACCAAACTAATGCAAAAGTCCATCTAAGCTCCTTTACTTTTTCTTTTTTTCAGAGCATGGAAATTGAAGTTGATGAGAATGGTACCCTTGACCTCAGTATGAAGAAACACAGCAAGCGAGAGAGCAGCATATCATGCCTAAGCCCGAGTGTTAGATCACCCGACCAGTCACAGAACCAGAGTAGCAGTACAAGCAGCAGTGCAATGACATCTCCACAGTCTAGCCAGACATCCAAACAGGAGGACTGGGAGGGTCCAATCGACTACACCAAGCCTAACAGGCAAAGGGAGGAGGAAATGGAAGAGGTCAGTCAGCTCTATCAGTTCTGTGTTTTGGCAGTTCTTGGTTGCACTTAATGTAAAGAACTGAAATATGAATTCCTTATTTACAGATAAATGTATGCTACTTAACTTATTTAAACATTTAACCATAGACTGCTTAGAAAGTGAGCAGTTTCATTACATTCTCAGAGGATTAAAACTAGGGTACATGCAGTTTAACTTCACATAATGCATTAATGGCTGTTATTAAAAATAATGTTTGTTATTTATTTGAAAGCAAATATTGTGAAATGGTTGTAATTTCTGAAAGCCTAATGTAATACTTACATCACATCTTGATTGCTTAATTTCAAATCCATTGCGGTGGTAAACAGAGAGAAAATTACAAAAACCGCATCAATGTCCAAATACTTATGGACCTAAATATAAATGTTGTTATTTAAAAATCTGTAAAATATCCATGAAAATTACATGCTTCCTCTCAGTCCTCCTCGTGTCCACTTCAAGTAATAACAGCAACACGACCATATGGTTTGCACACCTTTAGTGTGTGGCCTCCATGATTAAATTGCATTGCTCTGAAAACACAAGTTGGAGGAGGACTAATAGAAAGAAGAAACTGTGACTGATTAGTTGAGTCTGTATAGAGCTGGACAGATGAATTCACAAGTGAACTGCAGTTCATGCAGTTTGTAGCTGTCAGATGTAGAGATGGAAATTTCCCGAGATAGCCTTGTAACACTGCATAATAATATAACCTTTAGTTATATCTGTGGTGTATGGTCCTTTATGGTTCCTGCACAAAACACTTCGTGCCTTTAAAGAACAGTGTTTGCAAAGACCAGCAGTAAGAAGTTTCAATGGATTGAAAATGATACTTAGAATGTTAGTTTAAAATGAAAAAAATGTCTTTATTCTTCCATAATATATTTCTGGGATGCCATTATGGGTATGAGCATTCCAGACTATTACAAAAGTAATAATCTAGAGTGGACAAATAGCATTCCACATCCATAGTTTTGTGTCAGAGATGAAAGTATCATTAGAATACTTGTTAGTAAAGAATGTCTTCAAAAGATGATTATGATATTACATAGCTATGTAAACACGCGTAGTTTAATCTGTGTCTACATGCACTGCCATTGACTCTACTGGTATTAATTTTTTATATTTTCTGCACTGCTTTCATTTGTTAAAACCATGATTAACCTTTAAGAATAATTAAATGTTTTGTCTTTGTTTATAGGGTACACTTATGAATAAAACTAAACATTTCTAAAGAAAGAAATGCATTATATTCTATTGCCAATATGTTACTTACATCAAGTAAATGTTGAGCATGTCACTGCAGAGTTTGCAGGCTCTTGTATCCACATGGCTTTCCAACCACATACCTAAAACATACATGTTACGTTAACTGGTGACTCAATGTTAGCACAGTCTATGAAAATGTGTGTCTAATGACAGACTAGTGCCCTGTGCAAGTTTGGTTTCTGCATTGTTACTGCTGACATAAGCCCTGATACGCTGCAGCCCAGTGTTGGAATATGCACAAAATTGAGTTACCGAATAAATGAAGTAATCAAATAATCTGGAATGTTTCTTCTTTCAGGTAGAACCTGCTGCCCATTCATTTGTCTCTTCTGAGCCTGAAGATTGTGACACGCTTCAGGAGAATCTGGAAGACAGAAAGTATCCAGGAGAAGTTACAACCTCCAGCTTTAAAATTAAATTCCAAGCAAAGGACAGCAAAAAAGAACTTCTGTTGTAAGCATTCAAAATAACTGTTCCATGTTATGAGAGTAAAATGCATAAATTAACAAAGAGTCTGTGATATGCAAAAAATAAATGTGATCTTACTGTGTCATTTGCAAACCGGCTTTGCTACACTAGCCCCCTGCATAATCACTTCTTTGTCACATCTTATAATGCTAAATGTGACAGAAGTCATTTCTAGATGTTTTCCTTGAATTCTTCCAATGTTAGCTAATCTTATAAAAAGAGTTAACGTGTTGCTTCTTAATAATAATAATACATTTTATTTATATAGCGCCTTTCCCATGCTCAAGGCACTTAGTGGAAATTCTGGGTTATGATTTGGAAAAACATTCTGGTATCTGCTAAATCATTAGTGTTCAAACAGCCACAATAGAAATTTTTTATAATTTTCATATATTGATTCATTAATTGTTAATTGCTATATTTATGGTAAATCTTTACCACAACTAGAAAAGTGTATGTATTACCAAAAGTAGTAAATATCTTACTTGTAAGATGTTCTTGTGACACATGATTATTAGATTAAAAATCCTACTTTACCCCAGCCAAATGTCTTGAAATTGTTTCCCAAGTAAATGTGGAAATGTTGCATTTGTTGATTTAAGTGGTTCACATATCAAGGATCTGTTTTACTTGATGCAAAGTGAACTTTTGTAGTCAACCTCTGTTGTTAACTGTTCACTTCAGAGACTTCTTGCAGAAAAATAAGTTATGGGGATATGCCTTCACCAAATGTAAATTAATGACTATCAGAACAGTTGCAATAATAAAGTTTGGAAAGCCAAACTTAAAAATGAATATTTTTTCCAAAAAAATTACCATTAAAACCTGAATCATTAGATTTAATTTCATTTAAATTTTTAAACAATTCATGTTTGAAAAATGCAAAAGATGTAAATAGACAAATATTTTGAAAATATTATGCCTTTTAAACAGATGCCCAACCCCTGGCTGTGATGGCAGTGGACATATCACAGGAAATTATGCATCACATCGCAGGTATTTTTATTTATTATTTTAATCTCATAACTGAAATCTTAAGTTAAGAATATTTTCACTCTTTTGTTATTTTGCTGTACTGTATGGCATTAAAGGAAAAAGGAATTTTATATTTGCAGGTTGTTGCAAAAATAAAGTACAAACAGGTGAAAAAACAGTAAAATATGAGCAAACTGACTGTACCTGCCACATAGGAACAAAAAAAGTCATAATTGGGAGATGGGAGCCTAAAGGTCTGCACCACTTACTTACAGATCTAGGGACTCGATTTAGAATCCCAGCACATTCTCCGTATATTTTCATATTAGTTTCACCCAAAAATATGGGCGTCAAAGTTACTTTCATTTGTTCCAGAATAAGTGAGTGTGGTTTCATGTGTGAGTGTGTCCTGTGATGGACTGGGATGCCATCCAGGGCTGGCTCTTGCTTTGCACCCATTAATGCTGGGAAGGACCACAGCCACCTGCTTTAATCTTTAATGGAATAAGCAGGTATTAAAGATGAATGGAGGGATGGGCACAGACCTATATTCCATGTAAATACATACTAATGTACGCATATTTTTAAATGAACTTTTCAGGTTTATAGTGGAGTTGAAAGCAAAAAGTAATCTGTATTAGAGCAGATGTGTTTTCTTGCACATTTCTTATAAATTGTTGCCTTAGTCATTTTGTGATGGAAGTATCCAAAATTTAAAAAAAAATAAATGCCTTAATAAATAATGAGTATAAACCTGAAAAGTATATGTTTGTGTAGTTTCCTGCTGCAACAGCAACACTGGTTTTCTTAGTGCAACATCAAACAGCAAATTCACAAAACCAGTATTAGCATGCTATCCTGCTTTCTGTTGCCCATTCTCTCCTTCTCTCTTGCTTTTCTATGACCTTCTCCCCTCCCAAACTGCTTGCTGGAAAACCACCAGAGACTCTGCTTACTTGCTGCCTTCCTTGTCTCTTACTGAAGTCCTTTCTCTTTCTCTTCCAGCTTGTCTGGTTGTCCTCTTGCTGACAAGAGTCTCAGATCCCTCATGGCTGCCCATTCTGCCGAGCTCAAGTATGTGTGTGCTGAACTGTTCTATACTTTACTTCAGCCTTTGGAATGTTAACCCCCTTTTGCTCCCGAAATCATGCATAAAGTAATGTTCTTCAAGCACTTGAATGGAAAGGGTATGAATGGCACACAGCTATAACAATGAACACATTTTTTAAAGATTTAATTTGAAAGGCAGAAAATCGTCTTATTAAAAATGACACTGAAAGTAAAGGAAAAACTCAATCCAAATGCAGTTAAATTATCAATGGTAGCTTCTTGGAAGGAAGGTGCCCGTAAGTTGGTGTAAGAAGTTATCCAAGACAAAAAAAAAAAGACTTTTAAATATGATCATTAATAAGTTGATCACCCTCAAGTCACTCCTTAAAAAGTCAAAATACATGTCAGAAAACATGCAATATGTATTTATTTTTTAATATCTGTATTACTATTACATAACTCCCATAGATAAGATTGAGACCAAAGCAGTCATTAAACAGATCATACACGCAATGGCATCCATGACTGGTACAGTTTCTAAATATATTAGGCATCTTTCTCAGTGGCACACGTAAAAATGCTTATTAGTATTCCTCTTTTATATTATATTTTTGTTGAAATAGCCAGTGTTTTAGTCATTTTCAAATTTCTCAAACTTTTCTGCCTGAAATACTGCATCATAATTTAATGTAATTATTAAGATATTAGTAGTAAAATGTCTGCTCATTTCTCTTTTAAAGGGTTTTACTAAGTGAAGGTTAAATGAGTACATGCAAAATAAATAACATGTAAATTGTATATGCAATATATAATTCTAATAGTTATTCGGGAATTTTAATTTCCTTTTAGTACATGTATAAGATGAAACGTGATTAGCATTACCTTTTTAAGCGTACTTTATCAGACGTAAAAATGTCAGTAAAGCAATACCAAGCACAGTAATGGAATGCTTTATCAGTTGCTTAGTTTTTGCATATTTTTCTACAGGTGCCCCACCCCTGGTTGTGATGGGTCTGGTCATATCACAGGAAATTACGCATCACACAGAAGGTGGATATTACATATAAAAATAGTTGTTATCTTTTACCTGCAAATGTATATTTTATTATTTACTGTATTCAAGATGTTATAAAGCCCATTCAAATGGAGGTAACAAAATTTAACTTACAAAACTGATGTTCATTACTTCATTTTACTGTACACATTAATTATTGGCTGCAATATTACATTTCATTTACATTTCCTATATTGGATTTAGCATGGAATATATCACTACTTTGTCACTTGTCTTTTGAGTGACTTCTAAAAGCAATCCTGCAAAATTAAAATAAACAGTAGGGCAAGTTTTAGATTCACGTACATGCATGCAAAAAAGCCAGAGGACGTTTAGTTTTTATTTATTTTTATTTATTTTTTGTATTTATTTGGCAACATTTTTTCAATTGTTTTATCCCACTTCAAAACTATTTCCCTCTTTTTTCATAAGCCTATACTTTCTTTTTTCAGTCTGTCTGGGTGCCCTCGTGCCAAGAAAGGTGGAATAAAAACAACACCTACCAAGGATGACAAGGAGGACCCGGAGCTCTTAAAGTTCGTACTACAAAACAAATCAGTTTCAGCATTTTAGCGTTCTTGTTTTTTATAATCTATTAAAAATATATTTTTTATATATAATTATATATATATTTATATATTTTTTGATTTTTTTAATATATATTTAAGTATTTTGTATATTTAGAAAAAAATTAGAAAAAAAACCTATTGTGCAATACACTCAACGTAACAAATTTACATATTACAGCTTTAAATTTGACACATTAAATTCGAGTTTGGACATTGTTAACTAAATTTGAGTCTTAACCCATTTGTTCATCTATGAAAAAGAAAACAGCATAGAATGTATTCAAACTAAATTTTAACAAATGTTGAATTTCCATTTTTTGGCTCAACAAGACATTTTCCTTTGTATACAGATGTCCAGTTCCGGGATGTGATGGCTTAGGTCACATTAGCGGGAAGTATGCATCCCACCGAAGTGCCTCAGGCTGCCCATTGGCTGCACGGAAACAGAAAGAAGGGCTCCTTAATGGTTCACCATTTTCTTGGAAAACCCTTAAAGCTGATGGACCAACTTGTCCTACTCCTGGATGTGATGGCTCAGGTCATGCTAATGGCAGTTTCCTTACACACAGGAGGTAAGCCATACATACTGTATTCAAAATTATTGCAGTAAGTAATATGGAACTAACATTTTACAATAATATATTCTTTTTCGTGATCTCTAATTGTATTGTTTTCAATTATTTGCCTTTACGTTTACATTTAAAAAAATATGTTATTTGTTTTGTTATTTCTTCTAAGTTTGAGTATAACCTCTATAAATTAAAACTGACAGTTAATGCCCAGCTAATATAAACATATCTATGTATCCATCCAGTTCTGTCCTTTTTAACATAAAAGCAAACGGACAAAACTTGTTTCTGTGATGAAACCAACATAGAAATGTAGTAATGCCTTTCAGATGTTAAATCCCATATGTGATACATTTGACTAAAGAAAGGCCGTACATTACCATCAAAATATCACCAAACAAATGAAACATGTTGTAGTGTTAAAAAATCAAGATGAAGGTAATATAAATTAAGTAGACACAAAACATGTATTTGGAGAAGAATACAGCTGTTTATGTAAATGTTGCTAATGTTATTTTATGAATGTTAGCGAAACAATTCATTATAATGATGTTTTTGTTTTCAGTTTGTCAGGTTGCCCACGAGCCTCTTTCTCTATGAAGAAAGCAAAGTTTCCTGGGGATGATTATCTTACCACCAAATTCAGAGCAAGCGATGGTAAAGTAAAAGTCTTCACACTTTTGACCAAGCCAAAATATTTATGAGGACTATCATGTTAAGCATGAAAGCTGTACTGAGGGCTAAGTGCTAATATTAAACAGTTTTCCATGCTGTTCAGTAGTACTAGGGTGTTGTACCGTGTTAGCCATTATGAATGTAGAGAAACGTCAAGCAAAATGACACCTTTTATTGGCTAATTAAAAAGATTACATCTTGCCTGAAGAAGGGGCCTGAGTTGCCTCGAAAGCTTGCATATTGTAATCTTTTTAGTTAGCCAATAAAAGGTGTCATTTTGCTTGACTTTTCTCTCTATGCTGTTCAGTAAATTCAAGATACATATGTTTACAGTTTTTACAGTTTGTAATGTATAAAACATAACAGGAAGAAGAGAACACGTGCTACTACACTCATGACAGTGATTTCTAAAGTGTGATTAGTGCATAATATTTATAGAGTGTCTCACACATGTGCTTAGGAGACAGTTAAGGGCTCTGGTGCTTCTATTTCTTTCACCTGGACCTTGAGAGCCTGAATGTCAGTGGCCATTGCCTGTATAATCGCAGCCATGTCTTGTTGCTCTGTCATTTTGCAACCTCTTTGGAATCCTGCCCATTACGACACTGTAAGAACAAGAAATGTTGGCGTACCCATGGGCAAACTCCATATAATTGAATGTCAAAAATAAACAAAATGCAGTTCAGTAGTGTTAAAGTAACATCTTTTCAGATATGAGTATGATATTGAACTGAATCGAAGATGGCAGAGCATCTGGTAATGATGGTTTCCAGCAGGGTGAGGCGGGTCCAGACAGATGGACATGACAAGTCACATCAGTGGTGGAGAAGCTGTCAATCTTCCAGTCTACAGAGGGAGGTAACGAGATGGGGTTATCACACAATGCCAAACCCTGGAGTAGAGGAGAAATACCATCACCAGGGCACTTAAACTGTCCCCTAAATACACATGTGTGAAAAGTGGTATTGTAAGAAATGTATAAACTATGTGTAGGAGGCACTAAGTGAATAGAACATGGAATCTATTACTACATTCATCTAGCTAAACATTTTATCTTGTTAGATGACAAAATCAGTTTTACTGATCATATTTGTGAACATATGATAGACACAGCCTTGTTGTAGGTATGAAAAGACACAGCTATAATAGTTTAAATCAGTGAAGAACAGCTGATACAGTGGCTGGGAGTTAAGATTATGCCTGACTCATTCTTTTTATTTTTTTATTCCTTTTTTACCCTTAAACATGCAAAGATAATTATTCAGAAACTAATATGCTACCAGCTGTGATGACACAGCATCAGGAAATGAATCAGGATTACACACAGCCAACCTCAGATATTTCCTAGATATTGTAAGGTTACACACACAAGTCCCTTGGAGAAACGCATAATTTTAGAATATTGATGAATACAGTAATATTACAGTAAGCTTATAGTATATTGTATCTGTATTCTTACACATAATGCACTGAACCAACTTCACAAACCTGAACTGGATTCTTTAAAGAAGTAAACATCATAGATAGACAGACAGACAGACAGACAGACAGATAGACACTATGAGCACATACCAGAATGACTAAGCAGTCACAGTGAGACATTAAACTGGCGTTGGTATAAAGGAGCCCCAGTAGCATTTCCCGACACACTTCTGCTAAATAATTCATTGGCTGAATGTTCTCATTGTCAGGGTTTCAGACATCGTGTGCAGCATTTCCTTCTAGAAATGTATTACTTGCTCATAATGTGAGTGTTCAAATGATGCTCTCTAACTAATATATACATAGATGCCCCATTGCAGAGCCGGGATCTGTACTGATCAGAGTATAATTCACATTAAGCTTCACCACAGACTACCAAGAAAAAAAACAAAATTTGATTTTTTTATTAGTATCAGGTCATGATCATTCTCCCAGTTATGTATATTTCAGTCAACTCTTGATGCATTAGGGGAATCAACTGGTTTGTGGATGAACTTTGGTGAAAAAACAATTGTACAGTATAATGCATACTGAGCCTACCGTTGGCCACCATGTGACATGTCTACCATAAAGGTACAGTTACTGTGTTAATCTTCACTTGTAATGAAATCAAAGGTAATGTTTATTTCGCAGAAACAAAAAAAAATCAAAATATTAAATGCAAAAGGTATCTGTCATAATGATGCAACAGACGAAAGATTTCCTAAACCTTTTTAAATTAGAACAATGCAGTCCAGGTGGTGGCAATTTTATTTTAATTTCTGAAAAATGAAATTGCAACTTTCTGCAGTTGTCTGCTGTCTAGAGTCATGAGGAATACAAGTAGACAAGTAAAATGAAAGATCTTCCTATCTATCTACACTGTCTTTTCTCTGTTCACTTTTTATGGGGCACTAACTTTTCAGGCCTCCACGTAATTCTCTGCTGATTAGTGGAGGCCTCCTTAAGCTACTCACACTTTTTTATCCAAGCAGTCACAACAACAAAAATGTTATGAATACATGTGAGTCTCTGACAAGAAAGAAATTCAACAGCAATATCACTTGTGCTAAATTAACACATAGCGTATAGATGGAAACACTCATTCCATAGAAACTCAAAAGCTGAATCACTGGTGCTCAATTAATGCATAGTGTATAGAAAAAAGCACTCATTCCATATATACATTTTTAAAGGTTACATTAATATTATAAGAGTTTGTTTAAAACTGGTCATTTTGTTGTTAAAAGGGAGATAAATTTAAGGTGGCATAGAAGCAACTTCCAATAAAGTTATTTGTAGGACTAAATGATCAGCCTGTAATTTATGGAAGTGAAACTCCTCCCAGTTGGACTAACACCACACATACAGCGTTAGTAGAATGTGCAGCTAAGAATTTCACTGTATTCTGTACATGTGGCAAAGCTATTATTACTATTATTACATTCCACTTTTTCTCTGCCACCTTCTAGCATGTTTTAATGTAAGATGTTCCAATCAGCTTCACCTGATCATGGCCCTCCCTTTGAACACACTACTTCTCACTACTGTTGATTGGATGGTTTAAGTGAACTTCTGGGATCAGTTACTTGCAACTGTGGAGAAGCAGAGAGGAAGGTCAAACTTGACTGATGAGCCATATCAAAATGTGAACAAGTTTCTGTAGATGAAAAAGCTGAAAGTTATTTTTTTCACCCAACACACACCTACAGGCTGATCATTTTTTCTGTGCCTAAGTAAGCATATAAAACACAACAGTTATGTTTATTTTTTTTACTTTAGTTTAACTTTGTCGTTATTAATATTTTTATATTTGTGTTTGTAGTGCTTGACAATGATGAAGACATCAAACAATTAAACAAGGAGATCAGTGAACTTAATGAGTCTAATACTGAGATTGAAGCTGACATGGTTAATTTGCAAACACAGGTGAGATATATTGCTTACCCAACTTGAAAATTTGAGTTGGATTTTTATTATTACCTTTTATAGTACTGTATACCTTTTTTGACCTAAAATTGTACCATAACTGCTGTTACGATGTATGATTAATTATTTTATTGGGTATCACTGTTTGTTTTGAAAATATGTGATACTGTACTATATATGTGTTAAGAGTAAAGTGTAAGTCATTATATAGTTGCAAACGTGTCTAGATAGTATGAATGTAATAAAGTGTAAGAAAACTGTATTTGTAATACCTAAAACAAGTTTTTTAAAAGGTATTGAGAGCAGTACTTAATAAACCAGTTTTGAAAATAATCTTTAGGGTTGGTGTTGCTATAATGAGTTTAACTTAAAATATTTCAAAGCACATTTGCACTGGATTACTTTGTTACTGTGTGTGGCCTACAGTGTAATGTCTGCACCTGTATTTTACATACAAAAAATTCTACTGTAGTAGTTGCACAAAATTTTAAAAGGACCACTTAGAGAATAATTTTACAGTAGGTACATTTATTTTGGCACGATTACAGATAATAACCTAGGCAGGAAGGTAGTTTGGCATGAAATTAATTCATTTTCACAAATGCACATGACCGCAGTTTTTATCACTAATGTCAATCAATGATATATCTTTAAACTAGGATTAGTGGTGCTGAAAGATCTAAAAGGACTGACTAAAAGTAATCACTTGTATAGTAACAAGAAGTGAATTAATTCATAAAAATGTCCAGTTTTTAAAGTAAATCACTGCAATCATTTTTCAATAAAAATATTGTTTATATAGCAGCAAGTTAAGAGATAAACTATTGCTATGTTGTTACATACAGTGCTCTTCACAAATATTAGCAAGTCTTGGTAAATAAAGGCAGAACAGGCTGTGAAAAATGTCTTTATTGATTATGCTTCCGACTTTAATATTAATGAAGTGAAATAATTGAAAGGAAAAAGAAATTCTCGTCATAAAACAAATGTTTTTGTCAAATATACAGTATGTGTGCCACAATTATTGGCATCCCTTCATTTAAAACTTTGTGTAGCATCCCCTTTGACAACATAACAGCTTTGGGTCTTCTCTTATAAGGAGAAGGAGGCTGGAGAACACATGGTAAGGGATCTGCATGCAGAATCTCTCTATATTAGATCATAAGGTCCAAGCGTGTGGACTCTCCTCTTCAGCTAATCCCTGTATTTTCAATGGGGTTTAGGTCAGGATACTGGGATGGCTATGGCAAAAAATTGATTCTGATTCTTGTCACTGAACCATGTTAATGATTTTGACATGTTCTTTAGATCATTATCCAGATAGACGATCCAACTATAGCCCAATTTAAGCTTGCTGGCAGGAACAGTCATGCGCTAATTTAAGATCTGCTAATTCTTGGGAGTCCATGTACCATATATACTTCCTGGGCCTTTGTCAGAAAAACAGCCCCACAACATCAAAGATTCAACATCAAAATTTACAGTGGGGATGAGGAACTTTTCTGCATACCTATCATTCCCTCTGTGCCAAACCCACCTCTGGTGTTTGTTGCTAAAACGTCCCAGTAACATTTCACAAACTGTAGAACTTCTAGTTGTGTAGGTGGCATCTGATTGTAATTTTATAGACTTTCTGACCACAAGACCCAGGTAACATCTGCAGTTTTCTAGCTGTGATCCATGAAGATTCTGTGGCGAGTCAAGCCACCATCCTCCTTTAGTGTAAGTGGGGTCAGTATAGACATATGTCCTCTTCCATGCAGATTCTTAACACAACCAGATGCTTTAAAGTTACTAATTACTGCCCTGATGAAAAAGGCCATTTTTAACCACTTAGCTATTTTCTGATGTGTGCAGCGAAACAACATTTTCTTGCATACTCTGTTCTCCGTTCTTGCCCATTGTGTTAATTAAAGGTTATATGTTGTTGTTTTGAAAGAAAGATCAAGAGGATAGACAATAAAGATATTTTTCCGCAGCCCATTTTGCTTTTATTTACCAAGGGTGCCTATATTATCATTATTATTATTTATTTATAGAGCACTTTCAAAGCAATATGCACAAAGTGCTTTTCAACAAAAAAACAAAAAACAATTACAATATTTCATATAAAATTAGAAATATAACCAAAAAGGAAATACAATTAGCAAGCCATCATAATGAACAGATAAATAAATAAAACACATGATAAAAGGATATAAAAGTAAACTAACAAGAAAGAAGCGCTTATCTAAAATATGTTTTTAATCAAGATTTAAAAGTTGTTACAGAATTAATATCAAGGGTGAGGCCATTGAGAGTTTGGGGCCTATAACAAAGAAGGCTCTATCTAACCCCAATAATAGTGGAGGACACTACTGTATATGTACACACATATATATTTTTTCATGAGTATGTGAGAATTGAATTTCTGAAGGTATATTTAGTATTACATCATTCAGTAGTTTTTGTAATATATAATTCCTGAGACATTCTTGTCAGCTGAAATAGCAACTCTAAAGTGACCCAATTTGATTGTATTTATTGTTTTTTGTATGAGTAAATTTAACCTGTAATGGACTGGTGCTGTGGTCCATGATGGGCTCCTTCCTCCGCTCTGAAATGCTGGATTCAACAGTTAGATAATGTTTAGGTGAACACAGTGCTTGCAGTGGGCCAGTACTCACCAGTATGCAGTTCCTTCCAATTTGTAATTAGAGTGGCAGAAATGTTTCTTAGTTTGGCTGTATGCTATTCCCATGGTGCTCAAAGTTTCAGGGGTTCCCTCTCCCCCCTCTCAAACTCCACTTTGAACAAGTGCCACTATAGTGCCATAAACTGAGTATCACAAATAATTTGGTTCCACTTGAAGCACTGGATGAACCAAATATTGCAGCGTGGTATCATTTTACGCAGCAAACCTGAAACTTATCATTATAACTTATCATTATTGGCTTAATTAGAGGAAACAAGATTTTGTCAGATCCCTTTCTCCATTCTAGTAGGGTTTAGTGCCTGTTTCTAAAAAACAATCTTTATATTCTAAATATATATGTGGCTTTGGACTATGTTTGTTTGTGTTTATATACATAGTATATTCAAATGCAATTTTTATTTTTTGTGTTATTCTAATTAGATTTCATCCATGGAAAAAAATCTTAAGAATATTGAAGAGGAGAATAAAATTATAGAAGAGCAGAATGAGGCATTGTTTATGGAGCTGTCAGGATTAAGCCGTGCCCTCATTCGCAGCCTAGCTAACATTCGCCTTCCACACATGGTAAGAAATACTTTGGTTTCTTTAAGGTTAAATCTTATTATTTTGTTATTGATCTGGGGTTCATTTAAATCACACCATAAATATATGACTAACAGAGTACTCAAATCATTTAATTTATATTGTTGGAAAATGTTTTATTTGGAATTGAAGCAAGTAAGTCAAGCTGTCGAATCAGTTATTAACATTTCGAATGATGTCATGTTTTTTAAGGCAAAAGATTGTTGTCCTTTAAGTTGGTCTATAAACTGTACATTCTATGGTAATGTATAGACTTTATTATTTAATTCATGTCTGAATATCCTTCATTACACGTTTTTACAAAACATTGCTTAAGTCATCAACAACCAGGTGGTCATTTTAACAATAAGGAGAAGTTTTGAGTTGTGATGATGGTAGCAATCAAACTATACAAACCATCTACATTTACCAACTAAATTATCTTTTTAATCCCTAAAAAACAGAACTATTGTATGCACTAATAAACATTACTGATAAGCATCAGCCATGGCCAGTTCATACGGAGGTGATTCACAACCTCTGTAGCATTTGACTGTTGATATAATTGTTTTAGTTTGATGTTCTTTGAACAGACAAACACCATATCTGGGCATTTTAAATAATAAATATTAAAATGCCATAGTCAGTCAGTCAGTCATTATCCAACCCGCTATATTCTAACATAGGGTCACGGGGGTCCGCTGGAGCCAATCCCAGCCAGCACAGGGCACAAGGCAGGGACAAATCCCAGGCAGGGCGCCGGCCCACCGCAGGGCACACACACACGTGCACACACACACACACCAAGCACACACCAGGGACAATTTAGGATCGCCAATGCACCTAACCTGCATGTCTTTGGACTGTGGAAGGAAACTGGAGCAAAATGCCATAGTAAATGGGTAAATACACTAGAAATGAAATTCTCTGTCAGGTGCCAAGTGTAAAATATGTAAAATTGCTACATAGGTTATGTGAGATGTATTGGGTAATCTGCATGGCTTACACGAGGGGTGTCCAACTCCAATCCTGGAGGGCGACATTGGCTGCAGATTTTCATTCTAACCCTTCACTTAATTAGTGACTCGTTTTTGCTGCTAATGAACTTCTTTGCCTTCATTTCAATTGACTTGCTATTTAACACTCAGATCCCTTAATTGTTTCTTTTTCCTTTAATTAGCAGCCAAACAATAATGAGATATAAAACATGCCAACGCATGACTAGTTAACCTGTGTCCACCATGTAATATCTGAACATAAAGAAAGGTGAATTTCTTAGTAATGTTGATCTTATCAGGTCCACAAAACATTTTGAGAAAATCAACTGTTTAAGAAATGTCTGCTGTAGCAGAATGAGAGCACCAACAAGCCATGAAATGAAATGGCAGATTTAATTAACAACAAGAATTGGCTTCTAATTAAGAAATTGGTTGGAGTGAAATTGGTTGGAGTGAAATTGGTTGGAGCTTGAGGCCGCAACTTAGCTGGTCAATTGTTGGCTAATTTCACATGTCATTTTTGTCTGGCTGCCTTTTGAGGAATAAAGAATCAATTCAGAGGACTGAATCTTAAAAACACATGGCAATTAAAATGAAGGGGAAAGAAGTCAATTAACTGCAGAAATTGATCACTGATGAAGAAAATGGCAGAAAGGAAAACCTGTATCCCATCAGGATCAGATTTGGACACCCCTGACTCAGACATTGTAAATTACAAATTAATAGCATGTTTTAACAGCTAGTGTGAGATTCTGATTTCATTTTATATACTTCATGAATCCCCTAGGATACTTATAATTTTAGAAAAAAATGAACTAGAATATGTTCATCTAAGTGACAGCTGCATTACATGCAATGAGTTCACCTTTTTCATATTTAACCTGTGCATTTTTTAGCATCAAATATACTGTAGACCTGACATCTGAAAATTCACAATTTTGTTGTAACAAATAAAGAGTTTCTCAGGTTAAATGAATTACTTTAATGTTTTAGGTATATGTCATCAAATTAAAATAAGTGTTCTTGCTATTTGGTAATTCTAAATTTAAACTTTTTCATCAGGAGCCAATCACTGAGCAGAATTTTGATGCCTATGTGAACACGTTGACAGATATGTACACGAATAAGGAATGCTACCAGAACCCGGAGAATAAAGCCCTACTGGAGTCCATAAAACAGGCTGTGAAGGGTATTAAAGTTTAAAAGAAGGAAGAACTAATTTTTAAATAGAAAACGTAAAGGGCATTCAGGTTTATAATGGCAATGTACTTCTTCCCAGGGAGCATTCACACAAAACCAGGACCAAATACCTAACCCTTTGGCAGCTGGGTTTGTTTATACAAAGTGAATCAGAACCAAATTATGGTATTTTGTTTTCCCCCAGCACTTCATCGGAATACAAATGGAAAAGAAAGTGAGGGAGAAATGTTGTGACACATGGTCATAATATGTAGCAAAGGAATTGAAATACAAATTTTGCATACAGTCTGTGTGAATTCTAACCAAAGGCTACTAGCTATTTAAAAGAGTAAGTCACTAAAATGAGAAAATGATAAACTTTCGTCGGTCTTTTGATTTTCACATCTGCTTTGAGTTTTGAGGGACACCTAAATAGGAAAGCAGAAAAGAAGCAGCTGGATCTTTGTTGGATGTATGTTGCAATAGATTACGATTTCAGAGAAGGACATTTTGCACACCAGTGAAGAGTTGTACTCTTGTATGATACGCATGTGAATTAACTGGGCATTGCTGGGTAAGAAACGAGAAAAGCTTCTTAGACTTATCATGTTGCAGTTGAGAAAACACCCTTCACCTCAAACTGCTTCTGACAACGGTACAACATTCCCTGCCTCATCAGCTGAGTTTTATACGAGAAACAAAACCCTGTAAGAGCACCAAGGACACAAGTGATAATACTTTTGGTATTCTCCTTAAAGTAACAAATCTTATTATGTAAATACATTCATCTAGTTCTATTTATAGTATTTATGAAACTAGAAATTGCACTTCATTTCAATAAATAGTTTGTAGTTCATCTATTACTGTTATATACATTTATTTAATTTTGAATCTGAAAGTGTAAAATGTAATTTATTCCCAATATTTTAAGTTAACTTTGCTTATTTATTTAACCTTCGCTATTTATTATTTTTTGTAAAACAAAGTGCAACTCAACCAGTAAATGCTGTTAAATCACCATTTTAAAGTGAAAGTTTAAATCATCCTTTAAAAATATATATATATATATATAAATCACCAATAAGGAATTATTTTATATATTTTATTATTTATTTTCAAAATGGGATTTTTTTTTTACTTCTTTTTTTAAGTGCAAATATTTTATAACTGAAAAGTTTTTGATAATTTTTTAAAAGTTCATTTTTTGTTAATACTTTGCTTATTTGCTTTTCTGATTGTTTGATGTTTTATTTTTTGATTTTACTTGGTTTAATTTCTTCAGAAAAAAGTATTTCTAAAATACCCATGACCACTAAATTGAAATTATGTATTTATTATTTATTTAATATTTAAAAAATTAATGTGATACTGTATATTTATTTTGTAATGTCTTTGTGTAACTGTGATGACTTCCGTACGTTTAGTCTTAATCATTTGTTCATAGTTAAATAAAAAAAGAAAAAAATCATGATTTAAGTGATAAATACAACGAAGTGTGTGATTATAGTATTTTAATAAAATACCAGCAGTTCTTCCTTTCTAGATGTAAATTATGTTTTACATTATGGAGCTCATTTGTGCTGATATTTTCCCTAAGCAAAAAAATTTGGTTTGCTAAAGGAACTTTTAGGCTGGTAAAATGTAATCGGGGTTATCTGTGTCTTGCTTCTGACCGTAATATCATGAAAGGTGGATGATGACTGCAAAATATTTTCTGAAATTCCACTTTGATTTTTTTTTTTTGTGGTTTTAGAAAGGCACAAGAATGACATTGCTCCTCTTCATACAGTTTTTCGGGGAAAAACACACACACACACATAAAAAAGCAAGAAACCTTTTAGTAATGGTAGATGCCCACTAAATTAATGAAATTCTGCACCCGTTTGGCCTTATTTTTTGTTTTTTTTTAATCCACAAAGTGCCACTGCTCTCCAATTATCAAATGACTCTTAACTAACCTATTCCCCTTCTACTGGCTAGTGGAAGAATAAATGTTGATTGTTAGGAATATCTTTTCTTGCCTAAATGGCCATTAATAAAATATAAACTTGTGTAATAAATATACATACAAATATATATATATATATATATATTTTATTTTGATGTTAATTGCTTTGTCCTCAGCTGCTGTGTAGTTGCTCAGCGAAAGTAAACGTTACCATAAAATTATGACCATTTCCCTACTAGTAAGACCTTGTGAACTGTGGATTTATGCATTCCAATAATGGTAGAAAATAACATAACAAATTTAATTGATTATTTGTTTTGGTCTGTAAAAATTCAATAAAATGTTCTGTATGTTGTAATTAGGGATTTTTGAACAGTATCATATAGTCCAAAAGTAGATTTGTGTTTTGCTGACTATAAGAGTGCCTGCTTTTATATGGCATATCTGTAAAATTTAGCTTTGGATAGACCTGTCCAGTTCTGTGCATTTCAGACCCATTTGATGTTATTTAAATGTGCTGAAATGTCCAAGTTATATTATCTGTCATTAGAAAGAAAGAAAGAAAGAAAGAAAGAAAGAAAGAAAGAAAGAAAGAAAGAAAGAAAGAAAGAAAGAAAGAAAGAAAGAAAGAAAGAAAGATGTTATTGTTAGGACCGAAACATTTTAAAGCAATGGAAGAAATGTCTAATATTTTCATTGGCTTTCAAAGCAGAATATTATGTTTAATATAAGACAATAAAGCTTTGCCGGAATTCCTACCAGCTATACTAATTCTGAATATATTTAGCATTTGAGGGAGGTTCACAATATGATTAACTGGTAATGTTTGCATAAATTCAGATTTCTACACCTTGTGTTTTCCTTGAATATTTCCACACTGACTAGTCATTAAGAATTATCCAATACTGCTGTCCAAGTAATTTGGTGCATTGAGCTTGTAACCAGGCCAAGACGGCCTTCAGTAATATGTGGCGATAGTGAAGGCCCATAATGCATTTGAAACTCATGAATTTTCATTTGTACATAACAGGCTGCCTACTACATTTTGACTATGGATGCAATTTCTAGAAAGACAAAATCCCCCAGTGATCATACAAGGAAAATAACACTGAACACGTAAAAAGCTGGATTAAAAAGGTCAAGCTGAAGAAATGGTGTAGATAGCTAAGATTTATATTTTGATGTAGGATTTAAAAAGGAATCTTTAGAATGTTGAGTGTATCATTTGTTATCCTAAACAGAACCATGGAGTGTTCTCCACTGAAAGCTCCAGTTAGGTAAACCCATTTACATTTTGATAGAACATACATTAATTTTTTATGCTGTCCAATAATAATATGTATTTCTTTGATGCTCATTTTCTTCATTACAGCAGAGCAACATGTACATTGTGGTTGAATGTAGGTTTATTCATGTTGACAGATTCTATCAAATTGTTTGCTTGCTAAGAGATAGCACTGATCATAGGGATAGTCTGGGAAATGGTCTTTGAAGCTAACAATAAAAATATCACTGCCCTAAAAGAAGCGCCTGATTCTACAAACTAGAGCTGTCGTTAGCCTGTAGAAAGGACACTTTCGCACAAATATACAGCTTTTCTGTATCACTATCTTGGAGACAAGTCCACAGATGCTTTTACTTTCTAATTCAGCTCATGAAACCACTGTGATTTTCAAGTGTAGGTAAAGTCGGTATAAAGTTGTATTTTAGAATGGATTACCATATCAATGTTAATGGGAATTAGGCCATACACTTTGTTTTTTTTTATATGACTTTAAGTTTGATTTTGCAATAAGAATGCCAGTAGGCTGGAGTGATTGCTGGCCAATTAAGTTACTCATAATAAAGTAAACGCACGTAGCTGTTATTTGGAACATGTTTGTGTTTTCAGAAGAATTATTGGTAAATAATTAATAACTTCTCACTCACTCTTTTCATTTTTTATTCTAAGACTAATGCCTTAGTTCAGGGGTGGGCAACACTAAAGAGATGATAGCAAATAAAACTCTTTTGCAGCACAAAGGCAGTAAAAATGACATCACAAATCACAACTGCTTTGATCAGATTATAAATATTACTGCTCTTGTGGATCCACATTTCAATTGGATTCACTTTAATGTGCAGTCTTGTTTTGTACAGAATTTTGGTTTGGACCAGCCAACCAAAGTCTAGACTTCATGTACATATAATTTACTTGTTACTTGTTCATGGAATTGATATTGCTTCAAAGTTGAGTTTTATGAGTTTAATGCTGTGAGTGCCTCACATTCAGTATTACATACTGGTCCACACCCAGCACATTTGGGACGTTTAACTGTCTCCTGAAAAGGCTGTCCACATGAACTAAGACTCAAAAGAGAACTCTGGAAATGGATTGTTCTTTTACTTTATCTGTAAATACAAGCAAATAAAACGCAAAAATACCTATACAGACAGCTACCAGCTCCGCAAATTAAGCATTACAATTTTGAAAGGAGCTAATGACGCATGTTGCCCACCCCCTGCCTTATTTCCCTTAGAAAGCGTGATAGCGTAGTTACTGATTTTTCAAAAGAAACCAAGAAAGGCATGTATTTTTGGTAGGCTGGTAATTTCTAAGCTGATAAAACCAAAATTCACAAGTAGGTACTGTAGCTTAAATCTGTTTAGTTTTATCACTTGTGCCTTTCTTACATCAACATAAAAAGGCAAGAAGGATACCGTATGTGTTGTTTACATTTGGGAACTGGGTTCAAATATAACTCAGGATGATGCAATGGAAAAGTCAAACCCTGTTCAGTTAGGGTGTCAAAATAAAAAAAATGAACTGCATTGCTGCTAGAAGTGCAAAGAATAGACAGGAATATAATTATGACTGATTAATGTGTTTTCGTAACATTTTCATTTAAATGCTGAAGATAAAAAAAAAAAAAAAAACTGTGATTTGATATGATGATTCAGGTACCAAACTGCATTTATAGTTCTTATTTTAAGAAAATGAAATAATGCACAGATTCAGGGCATTATTAAACTTGAGTCAAATACTCTGTAAAATTTGTACTAAAGAGCATTGTTATTGTTATTGTAAAAACAATTTACTTACATGCAGAATATGTATAAATAAATATAAATATATAATATATGTATACTGTTAGGGCTTGTTCTGTCAAGCACTAAATTTTTATGAAGGTGAGATATTTTGTACCAGTGATTATTTAGATAACCTTTAGAATATCAAAAAAATTACTTCCGCCAATATTGGTACGATACTTCCACAAACGATGTTCAAATTTTGTCAAAGATTGAATTTTTTTTTTTTGTTTTGTTGTTGTTTTTCCTCCCAGCTGAGAATTTTTTAACGCAGGTCAAGCCCTGGCAGTATTCTTGCCATCACTGTTTTTAAAGTGAGCACTGTAGAGCCACATCGTGTTTGAAGTAATGTTTGTAAATCTGTATGTCTGTATCAGTGTTAAAAAGATGGAAGCCGATGTTGGAAAGTTCATGAACTGTGATCCATTTTTATGTTGGCAAAATAAAAATATAAAAAAAAAAAAAAAACAGTGTTCCTATTTGTTCTTCTTTCTGTCTTTTCCACGTACAGCAGGTAAAATAATCGCCATACCTGTACTGCTAACTGTGCCTAACACTTTGAAAATTAAAAAAAAAAAGAAATTATTTTATGAACTGATTTTTTATTTTTAAGAAAAATGATTGTTTTGTCAAATCCAAAACCAGTTATTACCTAACAGTGCTGAAGGTGCAGGTGCCTCTGCCAGCAGTGTGGGGCACTGGGCAGGAACAAGCCAGTCCAGCACAAGTCCCATTCCTGCATTCCTTAAAGTGACCCGCTCGCTCAGAGCATGTGCACCACACAGAGACAGAGACCAGGTCGGGATTTGAGCCCAAGAGCTCTGAGACATCAGGGCTAACAACTGTGATATAACCCTGCCTTACGCTAAAAGAGAACAGGCCTTCAACCAAACAGTTGGTGTAAGAAAACACAGTGTACAGAAAAATGTAATTAGATTCTCTGAGTTTGTCCTCTTAAACCATTTAAAACTGAGCAGAATCTTTTCATAGATCCTGACTAACAGCTGCCATGGCTTCAATTATATTCACAGCAGTCACATCATTTTGATAATTAATTTATTCTTAACTTTCATCCAAGCTCCTTTTTACAGCACACATAAGTTATACAAGATAGTTTGCTTGTAGCAGCAGGTGATTTATTTTTAATAAATACATTTGGAGTAATGCCTGGACATGCTCCTTTAGCACACGAGAGGATGACAATATTACAATCTGATGTGCTTAACTAAGTATATTAACCTCAAGCATATCTTCTAAACCCATGTGAATAAAAAATTCCAAAGTTGCCCTTTTGATTAAATAAAAGTTGCTTAAAACATTAATGTATTCATCAGCCAGGGGGTGACAGATGGGAGCTGAGTTAAATCTTTCATAAAAGAGCTTCTCTCACAGCAGGAATTCTGGCTTCCAAACTCCACACTAATCTCCTAACGTATACATCTGTTTAGGACCACTAGTTTGACAAAAACGACTACAGCTAACTTTTAAACACCCCACACTTAAGTTGTTCCTCTGGAGTAGTTTTCAAGGGCCGTAATCAAACATGCAGTTTATTTGTCATTAAATACAATTACCTCATTTTCGGCTACTTTAGCATGATAAATAGTGTCACTAATCTTGTTCTCGGGTAAAATAAACCTGAAGACCTTCTACCAAAGCTGAAGTGTCTGCATGATGACTCTTGTAATAAATCTGAGGTACAGCTAATATTATTTAGTCTTTAAAAAATCCACAGGCTTGACCAATTTACTGTTCAGTGGCAGCCTTAAAAGTTGTAGCCAAAAGGGAATTTAGAAGTATCCCAAACACAAAAGTGACCAATGGGGTTATTTCAATTCAAATTTTACAATATTTACAATCCACAAATGCTAAATATGTTGTTGTTTCGCTAAATTGTATGTTCACTATGTATTCCTGAAAACATGCACAATAACCTTTATTGAAAATTGTTGAGGAGAAGAACCGCTTTTAAATTGTACCTCCAGAATGTTCAAATAAATTCATAGTTTGACATTTTTTTGTATTAGGTAAGCACAGGGAGATGCAGTGCTTGGCAACGCTGTAATGAAATAAGTGGTTTAAAAAAACAGACTGAAAAGTCTATCCGTCTTGATTTTATATAGCACCTGCACCCATCATGGAGAGAACATCATAAGGTACTTAATACATTTCAAAATTGAAACGTTAAATAGAAAACCTTTCAACACATTACAAACAAAACACTAAATGCAAATTGCCTTTCTTAGTTAAATTTCTTCAATTAATACCCCTGCATGATGGACTTAATCCAAAATTGCGGTACCATTTATGTGAATCTGCACGGTATGCAAAATGAAACTTCATCCATCTTCTAAATAAATATATTTTTTTACAGGGTCTTAAGAAGTCAGCACCAATCCTGGCAGCATTAGGTACAAAGCAAAATTCAAACCTGTGGAGAACAAAAGTCCTTCAAAAGACACCTTTACTCGTTCCGGACCAATTTACACTCAATAATGTACCAAACATCTTTTGGAAGTGGGAGGAATGTTAAGCACTCCAAAGTAACCCTTGTCATTGAAGTACGAATGTGCTAATTATGCTGAGGACTGAACCCACATATTTAGGAGAGTGGCACAACACTGTACCACCATAAGAAATTTAACAAATGAAGAGACCGTTCATTCAATCAGGCTTGTTTGTTCAGCTAATAGCTAAGCTGTCCCAATATCTCATCCAGATACTTCTTGAAGGTTGTCAAAGCTTTTGCTTCAACTACAGGTCTCAGTAGTTTCTCCCAGATTCCCATGACTTTTTGCATCAAAAGGTCATTCCTGCCTTCTGTCTAAAATACACCTCCCCTCAATTTCTAATGGTGTCCTCGAGTTCATGATTCACCATTAAACTACAGTAGTAGGGTTTTGTACCATGTTAGCCATTATGGATGCAATGAGAAGTCGGGCAAAATTATACCTTTTTTTGGCTATCTAGAAAGATTATGGGCAGCACGGTGGTGCAGTGGGTAGCGCTGCTGCCTCGCAGTAAGGAGACCTGGGTTCGCTTCCCGGGTCCTCCCTTAGTGGAGTTTGCATGTTCTCCCCGTGTCTGCATGGGTTTCCTCCGGGTACTCCGGTTTCCTCCTACAATCCAAAGACATGCAGGTTAGGTGCATTGGCAATTCTAAATTGTGCTTGGTGTGTGGGTGTGTGTGTGCCCTGCAATGGGCTGGTGCCCTGCCCGGGGTTTGTTGGGATATAGCGGGTGGATGGATAGATAGATTACAATATGCAAGCGTTCTAGGCAACTCAACCCCCTTCTTCAGTCAGGATGTAATCAATCAAAGAGTTCTCCTCGATCTGCTTTACGAATGCCTTTGAGAATTTGGAAGACCAGGATTAGGTCCTCAAGTAGTCTCCTCTGCTCGAGACTAAACAGGTTAATCTTTGAGTCCGTCTTAAGTCATGGGATACACTTGGTTGTTCTCCTCTGCACAGCTTCCAGTGCTGCTATGTCTTTCTTGTAGTGTGGTGACGAGAATTGCACACAATACTCTAGATGTGGTCTCGCCACTGCATTGTATAGTCTGAGCATAATGTCCCTTCATTTATATTCAACAATTTTTATGATATAACCTAATTTTGAATTTGCCTTTTAATAGCTCCGGCCTATTGCTTAGATGATCAAAATGTGTCGACATAAACCCCTACATCCTTTTCAGAGATTGCTTCCTTTGGGATAGTGTCTCCCATCTTGAACAGTATTTTTTAATTGATGTTCCTTTTGCCTACATGCAGCACTTTGCCCTTTTCTACATTAAACTGCATTTTCTTGTCCAAATCTTCTTGAAAAGTTTTTGCTGCCTCATCAGTGTCTACAATGACTTTAATTTTAGTATTAGTGAATTCATAAGTTTACTAACTATACCAAAATCTATTCCGTTAATATAAATGAAGTCCAATGACAGACCTCTGAGGGACTCCACTGATGACTTCACTCCACACGGAGCATTCTCTTCTTATTTGTACTCTTTCATACTACCAAAAAAAGCAAAGAAAAAGAGCAATTCCTATTGTTTTAAAAGTAACTCTGTATCACAATATGCCTGAGGCGGATGTGCTTGCCGTAAGCAGGATGCACTGCATTGGCAAGGTTGCCTTTTTAAATATAGTTGTGATAAACCATATGCACTTTATTTTATATTTAAACACAATTACCTTGGAAGTTTTTCTTTCATTGGTGTACTAAAGAAATAAGTTAACTAAAAACTGTTTTTTTTACCCACTCTTGCTTGATATGTTTTAAGTGACATAGAGTACGGCCTACGTATTGCATACACCAAACAGAAGAGCCGGCCCTTCTCATACATTCTGTTGCCAAACATCCCTCAGCTTCTTGTTTGCTTTGATTATAGCTGACATAATCAGAAATGGTCATGACTGCTCCTAAGTAAATAAATCACAGTATTTTGTATTTTTTGTCAGGTATTTGTATATTTTGCATTGAAGGAATGAATATTAAGATTAAAAAGTCCGTATTAGTATAAGCCACTGTAATGTGGACTATTCATAAAAAATGTAATGATTTAATAATAAGCAAGAATAGTTGTGTGAAAAATATTTGAAATATTAAAATGTGCACTTCAGTTTAAATGTTTAAAGTCTAAATATTCTCTCGATTGCAATATAAATTTTTCACCCTCTGAGAGAGGTCCATAAAGAGCTAGATCCCTAATAAAGCAACAAAAATCACATAAATAACATCCTATTTATATTCACAAACCTTGAAATAGTCTAAAACAATGCCCCATATACTTGTATTTTTTAACCTTTTCGGGGTGACTCTTAGAGGGCTAGGAATCAACTTTCAAAAATATTATCATATTTGTGATCAGCAACCTCGAAATAGCATAAGATGACACTCCGCATGCTTATATTACCGTTCCCCATTTTCTTGAAGTGTTGTAAAAAGGAATAACTTTGACCCCCTTGTATCCCACTGGGGGTCAGTTGATGCGGCATGCAGAACTTTAAGTCCATCTGGTCATTTTTGCTTAAGACTCCTATTCGTTTACTCTTTCTCATAAATGTGTAATTTGATGAACAAAACATGGCCCGAAATGGCCTAAAAATGAGGGGTTTTTGAGGTCTAGAGGGCCAAAAATAGGGGAGACCCTAAAAAGCATAACCGGAAATTAAGACGAGTCGAACGGTGTATCATATGTTGGAGTTTTCTCATACTGATAAGTCAGGAGGTGCCAGAAAAAAAAAGAAAAAAAAACTGAAGTGAATTGAAGTTGTTCAGAAGTAATTCTTATGAATAAAGTATAATATAAATATACAGGGATGGACAAAAGTAGGTTTACAGTTGTAAGCATGCACAACACAGAGCTTATTCTTGTATTATTATTTATTTATTAGTTATTGTATTTTTTTATTTGTATTCTTTTATTGTTATTATTAATTTTGTTATTATCAAGTAGACTAGGAGAATGTAGGTGGAGTGGTGGCTCTGAGACTAAGGATCTGCACTGGCAATCGAAAGGCTGCTGGTTCGAATCCCGTAAATGCCAAAAAGAGATTGTGCCCTTAAGCAAGGCCCTTAACCTGCAATTGCTGAGCACTTTGAGTAGTGAGAAAAGCGCTATATAAATGCAAAGAATTAATGTGTAAATAATGAAGGCCAGCAATTTGAGCACTTATGTGATTTTACCTAAGTGCACTGTGCCACTGTGACATTCTTTTGATTTAATAAATTTAATAAAACTATTGTAATAATCATAACTTGCATGTCTTTTTCCATACAGACAACTGTAAACCTGCTTTTGCCCACTTATTAATGCAGGATGTAGATGGAGGTTTTTTGATTCCTGGATGAGATGAGTTGACCGGCTGACACAGAGGAGAGGGAAAACAAAAATAAACTCCTATGATGGACCATAGGAGAAAAATAAACCTCTGGAGGGTCACGGTTGGAAGATAGAAGCAAGCAAATCAAATAGTTAGGTCTGATGTTAGCCAATAATAAAGGTGTCCTTGTTTCCTCTGGTACCCCATGTGACTGCAGGACAGAGCACTTTGAGGAGGTGTGGGTGGAATAACAGCGAACTTGGCAGAGGTCATTGTAGCCATTAGGGGGTGGCTGTGTACTCGGAGTGGTGCCATGCGACTTCTACTTGCCCCAATCGTCTGCAGTATTTTATTCCAGCTCGTTTGTCTTACATCGATACAATTTTGCTTTTTTTGGCTGATGAATCAATAAACCTTTCACAATAGTATGGGCGATCTAGCTCAATAAATGAATAAATTAGCAAAATAACACACAGATTTCTTAAACAGTAAGTAATTTTAGGCCATGTGCCAAAATAATAACAATATTCCATCATACTCAAAAAACAAAATGGCATATAGTTCTTTCAGTCACTAAGTTTTGTTTCTTGCATTTTTTTGTGTCAAGCAGCACAGAGACACAATAGTTTGTGCTCCTTTCTCAAGACTCCAGGGTCCTGAGTTTCCCTCCCACATCTGAAAGACATGGTGGTTTAGTTAACTGGCAGCTCCAAATTAGACCCAACTGGGATCTTAACACCATCTAGTGGTAATTAGATGGTAAAAACTTACACAACTCTATGTTCACTACTCACCACTTGTAGGCCGATCATGCAAAGACACATTCCAGCAGCCATCTTTGTGCACCTATAGCGTATTTAGGCTTGCATGCACCTCAGACCTACTCCATTAATCTGCTGAAAGTCAAGGCACCCCACGTGTATTCATGCCTTTAAGTTATCATTCAAGGACTTCATTTCATGTACAATACATTATTTAGCTATCCACAAGTACTTGTGTAAAGAATGAAATAGTGAGTGGATGAGTATGTACCCTACAATGAACTGGCCTATCATCTAGAGTTAGTTACCATGTGCATGATGCTGCTGGGAAGAGCTCCATGCCCCACAACCTTGAACATAGCTATAAAGGTTAGAAAATAGATGCACAGATAATTTTTGTCTGCATCAGATTAAAAATGATAGTATAATGCTTCGCTCGCCCAATCCCATCCCCCACCCCGCCCCCCCAAACCCCCCGCCCTCCCCGCGGGGCGGGCTACACGTCAGCCACTTCCTGTCTCTGCCAATAGCGTTGTGAAGGGGGGGCTGAACACGCACTAAGAAGATGCGGACAGATCAGCTGCTAGCTTGTTGCTGCTGCTACAGAGCTGCGTGATCTGCTTGTCGCGCTGCGCGTCGATCATTTAAAAGCTTGTACAGCAGCTGTCCTTTTGTCTCACTACTTTGTCTTGCGGGACATCAAAGTGTCTTCCGAGAAGATCACGCCTTGACCCAAGTTTTTTTTTATTGTAATAGAGAGATATCATTTGAGCCTAAAATTATGATTGGCATGTCACTGATGACTTCTTCAAATCGACCACCATCATACCAGTGCCAAAGAAGTCATCAGTGACATGCCTGAATGACTACTGGCCAGTTGCACTCATGCCAATCATAATGAAGTGCTTCGAAAGGTTAGTCATGTCACACATAAAGACTAATCTCCCTGCCTCGCTTGACCCTCTTCAGTTTGCATACCGCTCAAACAGTTCAACTGAGGATGCCATATGCTCTGCCCTGACACATCTGGATAAAAAAGACACATATGTCAGGATGCTATTCATAGTCTTTAGCTCCACCTTCAACACAATTATCCCTCCAAAGCTGGTTGTAAAACTGAGCAGGTTGGGCCTGAACACCACCCTCTGCAATTGGATCCTGGACTTCTTGACAGAGAGGCCCCAGTCAGTTCGGATAGGCTGCAACACCTCCAGTATCATTACACTGAGCACTGGAGCGCCGCAAGGCTGCGTGCTTAGTCCACTGCTGTTCACCCTGCTGACTCACGACTGCACAGCCACGCACAACACCAACCACATCATCAAGTTTGCGGATGATACAACGGTGCTGGGACTGATAAGCAGGGATGATGAAACATCATACAGAGATGAGATGGAACGGCTTTCTGCATGGTGTAAAGACAACAATCTATCTCTCAATGTTGACAAGGCAAAAGAGATAATCATGGACTTCACAAAATCACATCCTGCCCACATCCCACTCAGCATCAACGGTTTAGATGTGGAGACTGTTAGGAGTACCAAGTTCCTTGGTGTGCACATAACTGAGGAACTTACGTGGACCCATAACACCTCTTCACTAATCAAGAAAGCCCAGCAGAGACTACACTTCCTGAGGCGACTGAAGTGAGCAAGTCTTCCCCCTTCCATCCTCACCATGTTCTACAGAGGCACCATTGAGAGTGTTCTGACCAGCTGCATCACTGTCTGGTATGGCAACTGCAACATATCCGACCACAAGCACCTGCAAAGGATAGTGAAGACAGCAGAGAACATTATTGGGGTGCCTCTCCCTTCACTACAGTACATATTTTACAAACATAGTGTCTGCAAGGCCTGCAGCATTGTGCAAGACCCCTTACATCCCTCACATGGACTTTTCACACTTCTGCCATCCAAGAGAAGATACTGCAGCATCAAAGCCAGATGTGCCAGGCTGCAGGAGAGTTTTTACCCCCAAGCTGTTAGACTCCTTAACACCATGCTGCCCCCTGGGATCTTCCACACGGCCTCAACCACCTCTAAAAACACTTTCCTGCAAAGACTAGTGTGCATGTAGAAAAAGAACTGAAAATATCTCATACTGATTTTAAGGATTTTGACACTCTTGAAATCCTTCTGCTGTGAAACATTCTGACCTGTCATTGTTTACACATGTCTTAAACAACTATTATCATACACTGATAATTTCTGTATTATCTATATCTATTATTTATTTATTATATTACATATCTTGCACATCAATATTGCTGCTACTTCTTTGTCTTGTTTTTGCACAATGTCTTGTCTTGTTTGTGTTTTAATTTTAAATTTAAATTTTAATTCTATTTTTAATTTATTATTTGCACATCATGTTGTTACACTGTGCACCCTGAGCTTTGCAATTACGTCTATCTGTATACTTGTATATGGCTGAGATGACAATAAAGTTCACTTTGACTTTAACTTGAAGTTTTTTTTATTATAATAGACAGATATAATTTGAGCCTAAAATGTGCTGCCAAAAACAACCACTAAGATGGCACCTTTTTAAGAAAAACTTAAATATACTCAAGGTCAGTTGACGAAAGTACCCTTAATAACTTTAAATTCTTTAAATATGCTCAGATAAAATCCCAATCTATTGAATCCCAGAACTGCAACTTTAAAGGATGAAGGCTTCTTTTTTCAGTTTACAGTCTAGAGTTTCTGTACTAATCAATGGACACATAGTATGTGCAAGGAGAAAAATCCATTCTGTTCAGTCTTCATATCCATTTCCTCTTTAGATTAAAGGGGAGTCAGAGTGTATTCTGGAATCTACAGGTCACAAGGAAACAACTGCTGCTGGATGTGACACCAACTCACTGCAAGACAGATAAACTACAGTCGCGTACCATACTTATAGTGGGGGCTGGGTGGTCTCGTGGCCCCAGAACTCCTGCTGATTTTGGTTTTTTTTTCTCTATCCATCTGGAGTTTTTTTGTTTTTTTCTGTCCTCCTGGCCATCAAGCCCTACTTTATGCTTTGTTATTTAGTGTTGCCCAATCTTATTTTTATATTTTTCTTTTTTCATCTTGTAAAGCACTTTGAGCTACATCATTTGTATGAAAATGTACTATATCAATAAATGTTGTTGTTGTTATAAATCCAAAAATCCTGCTGAAACTGAATGAATGGCTTCTGGTTGTTTGAAGGAATTGGAATCTCTAATGGAAAGCCAGGCAAACAATGGGAGAGCATGAAAGCCGCATCCAGAAAGCATGAAGTCTATAAGTAGCACTAGAGCTTCTTGTCAATGGATGAAGAGCTCACTGATATAATTGACCATAAATATCAGAAAGCAACACCACTTTAAGAAAACAGGTAAATCCTGGTTTTGTCCACTAGATAAATCAATATATTTTTCATATGCTAATTTATGCATAAAATTAAATACAAACATGGTAACATGAAATTAGTCTCATTATTTTTAAAGGCAAAATTGCGTCTTAATATAAATGCATGGAGATCTATCACAGTTTGCTTAGTGTTGTATCTGTGTTTCTTTCCCTTAAATAAATATATATCCCATTTCGACTGTTGGATGTAAAGACAAACACTACACTTATTTCAGGCTATCTTTAGTCTCCAAAATGATAGAATCTCAGATTAGTAAATCAGTTACCTTGCCAGCGATACCCTTTGAGTCTGACAACTGAAAGCATCGACTATCACTTGGCTAATATACTAAAGGTGTATAGCTCTTTCTAGAATTTCAGTAACTTTTGATGTTACTTTTATTTACGGGTACTGAATAATCAATTTACCTTGCAAATTAATGTCATCAGTCATAAGAAATTAAACTCGTCCATCAGGTATCTTATATCATTTAAAACCACCTTAAAGGGTATTCTTCACCCAGGATAGATAGATAGATAGATAGATAGATAGATAGATAGATAGATAGATAGATAGATAGATAGATAGATAGATAGATAGATAGATAGATAGATAGAAAACTTTTATTTGTCCCCATATTAAGAATTTACAGAAGTTCAAGAAAAATAGAAAAAAAAAATATAACAAACAACAATTCCCTCAAAAACACACAAGACTTTCTGGCTTGGTTAAAGATAAGAGAGCTGTTTAGCCGTTTGAGATAATCCATCCATTTTACTTGATGAATAGCACAAGAAATGACTAGATAAATTAATGGCATGGTGGTGTAGTGGTTAGCACTGCTGCCTCATATATCCAGTACCCAGTTGTCTGTGTGGAATCTGCATGTTCTGTTAATGTCTATGTGAGTTTTTCTCTGGGTACCCAGGCTATCCTCCCATCTTGCATAAGACACAGAACTTACTAGTGAACCTCCTACAAGGAGACAAAATAAAGCCAGATATCCAGCAATGCCATATTGTTAGATATCACCATGCAGAATAAATATTAGCAATAGGTTTGACAATGTTAAATAAAAATATTCCAGAAAAGAAAGACATGCATGTTAGATTAATTCAGAGGTCATCAAAGTCAGTCCTGGATGGATGCAGTGGCCGCAGATTTTTGTTCAAAAATGATTGCTTAATTAGAGATCAATTCCTTACTAATCACATTTTTTTCCTTCATTTTATGGCTTGTTAATGTTTTCATTCTGCCATGTCAAGTCATTCTTGTATCGCTGATGTTTTCCTTTTCAAGCATATCATCCCAAAGATTTGTAATCTGAAGTGAATAAATGGTTCACAGGCTTTTACTTTTTTCTTTTCAGATTCCTCCCAAATGTTTTATTAAACCATATTGTTCAAGATGAACACACACAGATGTAAATGGAAACAAGTCAGATGGAGAACAGCCGGTTCATTTGTCATTTGCATCTTATTGTTAATAGGGAGCAAAAGATGGTGAATGCAGCTGTTTAAGACTAGAAAAAGCAATTAAGGCTGGGGAATCTTAATAAGCAATAAAAATGTTGCTTGAGCAATAAGTGTTTCAACAGCAATAACAGACTTCTCCTTAAGAAATTGGGTTGGAACAAAAAACTGCATCCACTACAACCCTCAAGGAATGACTTTGAATAGCCGTGGATTAACTGATTACTCTAAATTGGCTTGAATGTTCATTTATGTGTTGTTTCCTGCCTTCTGCCCAGTGCTGCCAATATAGGCTCTGTCTTCCCCTCTCCATTACCCTCAACTGGATTAAGCAGGCTTGTGAATGTATGTATACACATATGTACGTATGACACAATGAAACTCAGACATTCAGAATAATCTTCCCAAATACGTTTACACAGTCTATCTGAAATGACTTGCAGTCTGTATTCTGGTTCTCCTAAAGTGCTGTATAATCAAGGCAGAATAAAAGGGAACGAAATGCAATATTCATATTGTATTGACTCCTCTTTAGCAATCGAGGGTTTCTACTTTATCATTTTTATATTAGAAGTTACTACTATATCTCATTGGAGATTCAGCACTGCCAGCTTTTAAAATTTCACACTGCCTACTAAATGCTAACATGGGTTTTACAATGTTAATTAAAATACTAAGAAATGTTTTATTACCAGTAAGATTGTATGCACCAACTGGCATAATACTGAGAAAAAATATTTATGACTTATTTATTTTTGACTCTTTATAATTCTAACAAGTTGCATGTTGCAAGTTGCATGCATTTGAGAGTGACCTTTCTTTATTAGGTCAATTTCTTCTTTTTCACTGAGTTAACTTAAAACGATGCTATTAATAGTACGCAAACCATGTGCTTTGTTTTGCTGAATGACAGATGCATGTGCACTTGAACTTGAAATGAGTAAAATCGATGATCAGCTGAACAAAAAAATCTCATTTAAGTCAGGAACGACAAGCATATCGTTGTACTGCTAAAGCATCGAACTCGTTGGTCATTCCGTTTCACGAAATCTTCAAAGGAGAAAAGAAACTCCAACGGCCGTAGCAAAAAAAAAAAAAAAAACACTAGCCGTTAATTCCTGTTGCGGTCTTGCCCCTTACTTTACGTCAGAGAGCGCAGCGTTTGAAGGAGGCTGCACAGATAGCCAATCATCTTCGAGATCTGCGCAGCGCTGCGCTCCATAAGCTGCACGAGAACTTGCTTGCTTCAGTCGCAACAGTGACGTCGAATGTAAGTCAGCAGGTCAGTGTTTACATCCAGTCTTAAACTAGCGTTGAGTAAGGCTCCACAAAAAGCCCGAAGAAAACATTGGCGAGGACACTGTTAAACAAAGAAATTATCGTCCCTAAAGAGACCCGTCAGCGGTTTAATAATCACGTTGACCTTTAGGCCTGTGCTACAGAGACGCTGACATATGCGATTCAAATCCAGTTGAAATGTTTTCAAGGCTTTTGGGGTTTTTCTTTCTTTCTTGGTGTTAAATTTTTGGTTTCCAGCTCTGTCAGCCTATTTTTCTGCAAGCCAACGCAGAAGGTGAGAAATCTACTTAGTTAAAAAATACTATTTGAGAATGATATTGCTGTAATATAAAACAAGGTGAGCGAGAAACAATGGAGCTACTGTATGAAAGATTGCAAGTTGATTTGATCCGTGCGCAGGGTTGCGTAAGCATGTGTATGTAAATATGCATATGGATTAAAGGATATTACAAGGAGTGTAAATTGAAATTAAGCATTGAATACAAACAAACTACGAGCACTTGTGCATTATCGAGAAATTCCCTTTGGTTTGTTTTTCCAGCATTTCTCCGTAGAAAACAACTTGTAAGGCAGGAAGTGTTACAGCGCCACCGTATGTCACGACTGATTATTGCACGTCAGCAAACGTTTTCCTGCCCTCGGCGACATTTCTGTTAGGCAACTGAAGTGTCACCACAAAAATATATTAAGAAACTTTATTTCCGCTTTTATTTGTCCCTAACTGTAATAATGTTTATAAGTTTACTTCCCGTCTTTTTAACTCTCGGTTAACAGTTACACGATTGTATTTACTGTATATGAGATTTAAGTTTTAAAAAAAGTTCATAAATAAGAAATCAACTCAGCCCAGGAGCTTGTTTTAGCTTAGAGTAAAAAGACTTTGAAAAGGAATGATATTATAACTCGAGGTAGTTCATTGTTAGAATCCTGTTAGATCCCATTCGGTGTTGTTAGACCGCCAGAATCGATTTCAACAGCAGTCTGCTTACTCAGGAGAGGACGGTTGTCAAGCACACAAATACACGTAAGATAGATAAATGTCACCTCTAGTGCCATTAAAGCTGAGGAGATATTTTTATACATTGGATCAGGATAACAAAAGAGTGAAAGGCTCAAAAATTAAGGAGGTTTAGATGGGGAAAACTTGGCAGACTGAATTAAGAACCCATCAATTTGAGGAATAGGTGTGTAAGCTGTGTATAGATCTGGGTGCTGCTGGTTAAAAACAACAACATAAAAACTAAGTTTCATTTTGTTTGTACATGGTATGTAGCAATTCACAATGGTACATTTGTTGATTTTCTCAGCCAAGGTAGTTCATAACAGGGTTAAGGTAGATGCAACCTAACCTGGCAAGATAAGAGTAAGCATGAGTGCTATGCCAGTCCATTACAGAACACACACTTTATGGTGTGGCCAGTTTAGAATCTCAAATTAAGCTAAAGATATGTGTCAATTCTTTTAAATAGCCTATTTTGTGAAGAACTTCATTAACCCCTCTGTGAAATTCTGCCCGCATTAGGTATGTTTATAGGTAGCTAAGCTAGCTTCTTAAAAGCCAGAGTTGCAAGTTTAGTAACCTTTGTGCATGATTGCTTATTTTTGAAGTGTTTAGATTTATAGGAAGTCACTTATATACTGATGTGTCTAACAATGGTAATGACAGTGATGACCTGTTCATCCTTACTGCTGGGCTATGTTTGGGTCTCTTCATTATTTTGCAGGAGGAAGTGACATGAAGAGAACTTTTAAAAATGCACATTCACAAGCTGAAAGGCTTTGATGGATGCTGTGCAGGAAATTTCATTTTTATTTATAATTTCACGTGGACAGCATCAATTATTAATAATTCAAATCCAACACTACCAGACAGTTTATACTTGTTGTATATTAGGTCTGCTTGAAGTGGGTGTAAAAAGCAAGCATCTTTGCAGTGGCAGAACTGATTTGCCAGTTGCATTGTCTCTACCACCTGCAACAAGTGCCCCAAACCAACATCCAAGAATTACTGGTTGTACAGCTGCACAGTATTTTAAATGTTCTCTTATTTTTGTTTAGTTTAATTAGTCTATTGTTTTTTTTTATCCTTGGTATGAACCATGTATGCACCATACCAGCTAATGTATTATATAACTACAGACATGCTTGTTATTTCTGAATTATTCGTAGTTCTTCTAGAAAGCATCAGTGCACCTGTATTACATTCCTCAAGTGCACTGTTGCTGCCATGATATCTCCACCACTCTAGTCATTGTGACTGGAAGATCACAGAGCACAGAAGAGGCAATGCCAAAACTACGAGTTACAATTAATCCTTTCCACCCTTCATTTTGTTGTATTCACTCCAGATTTCATAAGATGTGTTTTGGTAATCCAGGAGTTTGTTACTTTGAAGTTGAATTAAGCATTTCTTCCATATGCGTGCTAACTTATGATTTCCTGGTAAATTCCCAGGTTTGAGCAAAGCTGGAATCAGGTATCCCATAGTACTTACCCATCAATTACCCAGGCTAATATCAAGTTTAATTCACAGAAATTATTCCCATTTTCGTATGATCAAACAAAGCCAGAAAATTGCTAGATTCAGCTTGTAAAGTGACAGGTCGAACACATATACAATATGCTAATATTCCTGCAAGTAAAGCAGTTGACAAATCAAAAGTCTATGGCTAGATTAGTTGTTTAACAAGGTTGGTTCTGGAAATAGGATTTTGAAATAAAGGAGTTACTAGCAATACAAATCAGTGAAATTGTTGAGCCCACTTACCACCAGACATGGTTGTTTGCTGTAACTAAGAAAAGAACCAGCATTCGGGCAGCAGTAAAATAGTGCTAAAAACTGTTTGCTTTATGCAGCTTTTGGGAATGGAAATAATTCTGCAACGTACAGTATGTCTTTCTAGGTTTTCTACTTCATACTTGACCATACTTTTTCAGTTACGCTTCTTTTGTATTGTTTATGTTTATGGCCTTGTAACTTGAGTACAGTATAAAAATATTCATAAATAAATGAAATAATTTTCTTGAAAATTGTTTCTCACAACTCATGTCCATAGTCATAAACCTTTTGTGTACCTTTTAGGATTCCCCTCCCCTTAGCTTGGATTTGTGTGAATTTCCCATTGGGATTAATAAAGTATCTATCTATCTATCTATCTATCTATCTATCTATCTATCTATCTATCTATCTATCTATCTATCTATCTATCTATATGTGTGAATGCTGTCAGCTTAGGATATTACTTGATCATTCTAACTTGGGTCAATATGCAAAACACAGTAAATTCCTGAACTACAATATTTGGCCATGCTCTGTGTGTTCTAAGCGATTTCTTTCATATATTGACTTGTACCATTTTAGCCACCACTGTGTGTGATTTAGGGAGATAATGGTGGTTTAAAAAGTTATTAAATACGGCTTAAGTCAGTGGGTCAGAGATATGTGACAGTACACAGTATCTTCATGTGAAACATTTTAAAATAATTTTGAGAAAACTGAAACTGGGGCATGTTTATTTTGTAAATGTTACACATGTACAGTAAGATCATTAGAAATTCTGTGCTGTAGTTTTCATGTAAAAAATGTAATACCATTCTTTTTTCTTTTTTTTTTTTTGCTTTTTCACACTGTACACATGGTGCTATGTTTTGCCAGCCTAAGAAAGTGCTTATTGTTGTTTGTTGAAGTAATGTTTCCCATGAGGTATTTGAGTTTAAGGTCACAGTATTTGCTCATTTGCACAGTCCTAGTGTTGAATGTGTGGTATGATTTGATTATATACCGAAATGGTAGTTAATTTTAATCTTATTGTTTCTAACTTTTAAGTATGTAAGAATGGTATTGCTCTTAAATCCATCAGGGTTCTATAAGATTTTGGTATGTTTTATGACAAATGTAACCTTGCAAAACTTGCAGAAAAATCTTGGGCATGAGTAAGGCAGTCGGAAAAGGCCGTGCTTAATATGGGCAATAAACTGTTGTCATGGAGAGAACCAATCCTGTATATCCTAGTGTTTAGGGATAGTCATAAAGTAAAATCCATTGGTACTCAGAATTTGTAAGTTGAAAAATCTTTGATATTCTCAGTTGCCTGAAAAAGTACCCATCACGGTGATACCAATTATTGCCAAATCTTTGAGAAAATTAATGCCCACCTTTGTGAAATACCTCTAGTGTTTTACAGTTTCCTCGTGTCAAGTATGATTAAGTGTTTTGCAATACTGTCTACCAAGTTTTATCTCCACTGTGTGAGAATGGCTGCGACCACCAAAATTGTACTTGCTAAATAAATGAGTACGGTGGCACTTCATGGCTAATTTTTGAATAACAATACTAGGTAATGCCACATGAGACTGCTATAGAAAATGTGCCATTTCATATGTCTTTAGTTTAGCGTGCAACCATCTTGGACACAGCTGGAGGAGAGAGAAGTGTTCATTGTAACAATTGGTGTACTAGTATACTACCGAGCTAGCATCTTTACAAATCATGACTAATATGTTTTCCATCCTGTTAGCTAAGTCGTTAATTCACCTTGTACTTGAAGCCTAAATTCTGTCTAGCAAGTGAGAATTTATATGCTACAACATTAATCATTTCTTATCCATTGTAATTCTGACTTCTGCTAAGTGTTCATATTTTTCTTGTAGTATTTTAATTTTTGTATTTTTTGTGTTTAAAAGTCTCTTATTCTAATTCAAAGTTTTGTGTATCCTATGTTTATCTTTATTTAGTGTTTTGTACAGATATCATTTGAATTCTAAGTTGTTTATTACCTGTTGTTCATTCTGAATTTCTGTGAAGCACTTTGAAAAAGGGAAAGGTGGTACTATATAAATAAAATGTATTATTTTTTATAATTATTATCATCATCAAAAAAAGCTTTTCACCCAAATAAATAGATGTGCTAGGAAAAAGTCCTACTTGCTCATATTGAGTTAATATCTGTTTTCTATGTAAGGACCTTTACCCATTCAAAAACAATTTATTGTTTAAAAACAGGAGAAGTCTCCATTTATTGTAGCTCGCATGTAGTAACTGTAAATCTGTAGTCTTTCCTGTTCTGGATTTCTGGCATCTAAATGATGGAAACAGCCTGTGAATAACCTATGTATTGCATGGTGTTTGAGCATCTTCAGTATCTCCAGGTTTTCATCTGAGCGTAGAGTAGATTAGATATACTGTACTATTAAGTGGTTCTGTAGTAGCCTAATTTTTACTATTTTGTTGCTTCCACAGTATAAAATTATCATGATTATTAAATTGATTCAGTGGCGATAAACAGTTTGTTTAAGGTTAGGGCATGATGTCAGTTTTTTTTTTTTTATTATTACTGCATGTGGAACAAATAAACTTTATTTTTATACACAGTTCATACAGATATTTTAGCTTGTACACCTATTTAAAATGTTCATGTTTGGTCTAAAAGAGATTTTTAGGTACACTTTGTAACACACTACCTCCAAAGTGAAAAAATAATACTCAACATGTATGGGAATTTAATATGCATAAATGTACTTATCTAGAGTAAATTGTAAATGAAAAGTTTAATACATTCACTAATTACTTTAAATGTAAAATTATTAGTAAAAATAAAACAGCTTGACAAAGAAGCAAGTTGGATAATCCACTTATTTTGAAACTTTAAAGTTTTCATAATGATCAGTGATAACATTCATTTGTAGTTAGGAGATGAGCAGTTTATGTAGTGACAATCACCTTCATTTAGGAAATTATACGGTAAATGTTACTGTAAATCTGACAGACATGGTTATAAGAAAATCTACAGTATAATTCTTGGAATAAACATAAACCATGAAATCTGATCTTTCATTTTCTACTGTAGTATTACTATAACACCACATCACAAAGGCTTTATATGCGATTTTTGGGATGGGGCGTCTAAGCCATAAATGTGTTAACATGACTGTGTATAAATGATGTTTTCTTTGGTTGTGTTAACATTATATTATCAAGTAGAATTAAAATATTAGTTTGACAAAAATTGCTAGTGATGCATTTTAGCCTACATTTTAAAATATTGTAAATAAGAAACCCAAACTACACACAGTATTCCTCTTTTTTCAGAATAATTTATATTTATGTGTGATTATTGTGGTGTATGATTTATCTTTATCTGAATCTCCAGAGGTTCAGCTATCAGTGGACATTAAAGAGATACTCAATATGGCTATCACTCTTCTTAAATTTGGTTTAGCTTTAATATATTCACGTGAATTAAATTATTACATGTTAGCCATGAAGTCTCAGTTTATACTCACATTATAAGCTCTGATTTCTTCCTTCTAGGAAATGGCACCCAAGAAAACACCCTTTATGCTGACCCTTTTTACTATTGCAACTGAGCTACTCACCATTTTTATTTGCAGTTGGTTTAGATATGTGGGGAATTTAAAGACAATAATATGAACAAAATAATCCATTTACTCTGATGATATGTTGTGTTCTTTTGACTGTTTTTGCATTCATTCATTTTCTGGACCTGTCTTTCCTTAACTGGGCTGCGAGGAGTAGAAGCCTATCCTGGCGTAATCAGGATTAAGGCAGGATCTAGCCTTGGACAAGTTAATACTCTGTCACAGGTCACATCTCTGTCCACATTCATACTGCACCATAATGAGCCAATCTGGAACTGCCAATTGACCTAACAAACAAATCCTTGGGAAGTGGTGTTGTTAGGTACACTGAAAAAATCCATAGAAACATTTAGAAAGTATTCCAGCTCCACTCAAGACAGTAATTAGGTCAAGATTTAAACTCGGGGCCCTGAAAATATGATGTAGATACACTAGCAATGTACCATTATTTCAGCATTCAGTATAAATCAAGCTTATTTACTGATATGCCTGACTTGCTATATTTTGGTGGCTCTTTATTGCATTATAAGATTTAATTAAAAATACAGAATCTGATTTTTTTTTTATTGGTGGCAATGTAACATACAATATACTGTGGTACAATTAATTAAACAACCAAGTACCAATTTTATAAGTAATTTTAATGAGATGAAGTGGTTAGCATTGCTGCCTTGCAGATCTAAGACTTGTTTTTAATTCCCACCCTTTAAATGCAGTGTCCTCAGGAAACTCGCTTTCTCCCGTATCTCAGAGATGTAAATAATAGATGAAATGACAAATCTGAATTGACCTAGTGTTTGCAAGGATTTTCTGCATCTCATCCAAGGTTACAGTACATTCTGTCTTTTACATGAAGCTACTTGGATAAACTCGGACTCCCTGAGACCCAGTATGTAAAAAAGTGAGCACAGAAATTGGGTGATGGACTTATATATATGGTTGTATGGTTCTAAACTGGTTTAAGTGAGTGTCTTTCATGACTTCTTGAGTGCATCAGACTGGTGTATAATTCTTTTTATTTTTGTCCTGTTTCTGATAAATGATCTTTTAACGCAACAGGAATATGTAAATAAGTAATCGCTATTATAAAACACGTTTCATTCTTCATGCTGCATTGATTCAGCATTAACTCAATGTATTGTTTTTGCAGAACTTGCTCCGAGTAATACTGTTGCCCCAAGAAGATGGGTGGAGCTGTTAGTGCTGGTGAAGACAATGATGAGCTGATTGACAATTTAAAAGAAGCCCACTATATCCGATCTGAACTTGTGGAGCAGGCATTTCGTGCAATTGATAGGGCAGACTATTACCTGGAAGAGTTCAGAGAGAATGCCTACAAAGATTTAGCCTGGAGACATGGAAACATTCATCTTTCAGCACCATGTATTTACTCGGAGGTTATGGAAGCTTTAGACCTGCAGCCAGGTTTATCTTTCCTTAACTTAGGAAGTGGGACAGGATATCTCAGTACTATGGTGGGACTCATCTTAGGTAACATGTTTTCAGATATTTTATAAATTTATTTATTTGGTAACATTTTTATTTATAGAATTGGTTACTTAAACTGGAACTAGGTTTCTTCCATAATGCATGCCTACATGAGGTCAAGGTGACATAGTATTAATGCAAACTGTTATAGATAGTAGTTGGGTAGTTGAAAAGCATTTTCACTGTCAGCCAGTTACAGAAACTGGTGTGCATAATTTATTGTGAGAAATGTTTTAAACTGCACTGCACTGCGCTGGAAGAAGCATTTTTAGTGCTTAAGCACATACATAACTCTTAGCTTTAGGGTACACTTAAGTTCACAGAGGAAGACGAAAATGCATTTGTTTAAAATAAATGAGGATATTTTGTAAAAATAAATATTTCTCTTTAGTATTGATATGATTCATTGGATAATTATGTACCACATAAAATGTCTTTTAAATTGCAGCCCATAAAATTATTTTGAGATGCAGCAAATGTTTTTATGTATTTATCAATAGTTTAATTGCAGTTGTTATTTGGTCTCTCATCATTGCTTGTGTTTAATGTTTTAATGACTAAGTAAAGCTATTTCTATAAATTATAAATGCACTCTGCTTTATATAGCTTCATACAGCCATATGAGAAAGCTTTATAAAGCTTTCCTTGCTGTTTGCTTTGGGGTGTGGATTATCAAAACGAGAAGAGAAAGGTTATGATTATTTGCAGTGGTTGTGATTTACTGTATATTCATAAATTGGGAAATGGTCATCTGGCTTTACATAAAAATTATATATTTTGGTCACCTAAAATAATTTATCCAAGAATAATTGGTATAGGTTATTTGTATACATTAATTACATCAGAAAAACAAAAGTACAAGTATAGTTAAATAAATCACAGTAATAGTATCCCAGAGATCTTTAAATAAAAAACAGAAGTAATTCAGCAAACAAAATACAAAAGTAATATTGTAGTAACTGATGAATACAAATGCTACATTATGCATAGCATTTTAAATTTTCAGGCAAAATGGCCACTGTAGTTTTTTTTTCTTTTTTCTTTGGAATTTTGATTATTAACATAAAAGAAAAACAATTTATGATTTGTAAGAAACAACATGATTTTTCCTGAATGAATTTATTAAATTTCCTTGTTTGTTAGGATATTCATATTTTATTAAATATGGACTAAGCAATTTAAACATTAATCACTTTGTAGATTTTTAACTATCTTGGTAGCCAGCAATGGTAATTTATCTTCAATATTTTTTTTTCTACTTTTCTCTGGGTCCTTCAGCACTATATGGTTTATGTCACCTTACATGTAAATTGCTAAAGTATTTTTATACCATGTTTCAAGTGATGGCATGATTGCTGATACCTTTAAATTTGAAACAATAATTATGATGCAAATTATAGTCGTTTTAAGAAGCACTGTCACTGAATACACTACAATGAATGCCCTTTAGTGGTACTTTGTACTTTAAGTGAATTTTCTACAAATTATTTGGATGCAGAATATGTAGAACCCACCATTTAAAATTGCTACCTAATCTTTTAAAGGAAACTTTTGGTATTTTTCAAGTCAAAGTTATCTGTTCACAATCATGAGATATAGAATATTATTAACTTTCCGTATGAAATTGCATTCTAACATGAAACTTATACAATTTAAAGAATAACTAACCTGTTGTCATGTTTTATAATGAAGTTGATAGCTACTGGGCCCCAACATGAAAAAAGCATTAAAATTTGCCAAATTAACATCCAGTTTTCAAGCAAAAATGTTTTTGAGTATTGATCCGCATGCTGAGATTGCACACATATTGCAAAACTGTGTATCCAATGTTATTTTATAAAACTAAAATCAAAACATGTCTGTGAAATTCAGTCATTTAAAGGGTTTTTTTACTTCACTTCATTGCTCATCTTCCTACGCGGCAACCTCTCGGAGCCAAGAGAAAGTCATTGCTAAATGACTTTATTGACATTATTGAATGTTGATGCACAGATGTGAATTGCTATTTCTGTTCTGTAGACCGGTGGTACTCAAGTTCTGGGGATGCAGTCCTTCAGTCCCTGTGGCTGCAGATTTTTGTTCCAACCAGTTTCACATTGAACAAGCCATTTTTACCTTTACATTATCTAATTGCATTAGTGTTAGATTTACATTTATGCACATTTGTTGCATCTTTTGATGCTTAATTCTATCATTTTCTTGTTAATTTACTTTTTTGTGCAGCTTGCTATCTTAATTATATCTGAATACTGACAATTAATGACAAGAATAGCAGTCACCAGGACAAAGAACACTGACTGCTGAAGGGTGAGCTGTTTTTGTATTACCCATTTGTGTGCTCATTGGTAAATAATGTCATCAGTAAACAAAAAATGTAAAAAAGAACAAAGCACCAAAAAATTAAATTTAATTTGTTTGCATCAAATTCCTGTTTCATTCAGTAAAAGAAATTACCAGTTTTTAATTTCTGAATTCACACATAAAGCTTAAACTGAGAAGTAGCTTCTTACTCCAAATAAAAGAAGAAATTGATTGTAATGAAACCTGCAGTGTTGGGGCTTCCAGGACTGAACTTGAGAATCACTGCTGTAAACAACTAGGCAATAATCACTGAAAAAAGTAACAAGATTGCTTCAATTCTTTCACTATACAGAAGCTTGTTTCATTATTTTGCAAAGATATTGCCTGCAGCAGGACTGATAGTGCACATGTGTGCTTCAGTATTCTGGCAAGTGAAAGACTGCAATCAAGTGATGACAACTAAAAAGATGATATAGGCATACATTTAGCTTTAATCTAGTTGAAGTTTAGTTCAGATGTTTTAGCACTGACAAGAGTGGTAGCACAGAGGTGTCATTCCTGCCTTACAGTGGCAGAGTCTGCATGGAATTTGCACGTTCTTCACATTTATTTATGGATTGATTGGATTGAGTGTCTGTGAGTTTACTTATTTAAACTTGTGCTAATTTCTTTTATATCATATCCTCAGCAAAAGTGACTCATCATACTTTATAAAAATTAATAATTAGTTAGTAGCACTTCAATCTGTTTAATTGTGGTTGGGCTCTGTCTCTTCTTTTTCATTTTCCAAATATTTTTTTATTGTATGTGTGCACAATATTTAGGTAGCTTGGCCATTTCAAAAATCTAATGCTTTTATTAAGAATGCAATGCAGTGAAATCATTTCAATTCTGATTTATTTGTACGAAGTACAATGAAATTCTTACATGCGCACATAACCGCCACTCTGCCACATGCTATGAATCTTACTCTATAGACTATGTAAAATAATAACTCAGAATGTAGTTAGCAAAAAATAGATGCTTTTTAGCAAGAAATAATCTTATTATTTGAGTAAGTGTCATGACAAAATGTAAGCACTGAAGAAACAGAATTGCAGAAGAAAAAAGTAGCACAATAAGCAGAATATATCTTGGTAAAGGGGGAGATTGTTGTAACTCCTCTCATGACACCTTCTGCGAGCTGAGATGCGAACAAGAAACCATTTTTCCTATGAAAAAAATTGATAATTTCCTTTTTATCTTTAATTGTCACAAGCATGCTTCAGAAACATAGAAGGTGTGTTTTCTGAAGTCAAAACATTTTGGTATTTCAAAGTGGACCTATTTGGTAAGTTTTAAGGCTTTTTTCCACTTTGGGACACTGGTACTCATTAACTTCATTATAAAATGCAACAGCAGACTAGATATTTTTGTAATTGCATAAAATATACTCTACTTTAGCTTACAGTTTCATGTGGCAAATTAATATATGCCATGCTTATGAATAAATAACTTCAACTTAAAAAATACTGAACTTATCCTTTAAATTGCATTATTTAATAATCGTGCTAATTAAATTAATCATTTACTTTTGGTACTTAATTTTATAGTCATTTGCTGTGCTTTATAGAATAGTTGAGCTTCTCCTATTTGGTTAAGATTTCTTACATTAAATGGGAATCTTGATCATAATCCTTATACCTTTTTTGAATAATAAAAGCAATCATTGTACATTTTAGATTAAACAAATTAATGTCCTCGGTTAATAAACTATTTTGCTGCAGTTTACATTCTTTGGAAGTCTTATGAATGTGCTGTTTTTCTGTTGAATCGCAGGTCCATTTGGTGTAAACCATGGAGTAGAGTTACATGGAGATGTTATTGAATATGCTTATCAGAAGCTAGACACTTTCATCAAAACAAGTGATAGCTTTGACAAGTAAGATTTATGTACCATTTTGTGTATTTGTCAAGTAAATAGGTATTATTCCACTATAATTAAAGTACATTTTTCATGTATTCAATAAGAGAATGTGCGAATGCCACTAAATATGCACCACCAGTTAACACTAGAATTACCAGCGCCTATGAAAAAACTTGTAGATCTGTCCCACCTTAAATCGCTTCGCACCTCTCCATCAGCGTCTTGTTGTAGACACAGCACACATATGAAATACATGTGTTCCAAATAACGATATAGCATTTATAAAAGGTGTGTGATTTTGCTTGACTTCTCACTCTATACAACTCCAAGCAACTGACAAGCAGGTAAACAGACTTGAGCTGAGAAAACTGTGCGGCGGTGGGGGATGTGATAGCAGGTTGCTTGCTGCTTATCGACACATTTACAGGACAAAAGACGCTGATGGAGAGGTGGGACGGATCTACACGTTTTTTTGTAGGCTCTGGTAATTCTAGTGTTAAGTAGCAAGAGTTAAATTTGATCATGGCAGCATGGTGGTAGAGTGGTTAGAACTAATATCTGTCAGTCCTATGGTCCTGAGTACCATATTGTTTTTGAAAGATGTACGTGTAGCCGTGTACATTATTTCCAGGTACTTCAGTTACATCCCACATCTTAACCACTAAATAACCTCCTTTCCAGGGAGAGTTGATGTTTGTGTGAGTGTGTATTCAGTGGTCTGTTGCCTTATATCCCGACCATACCAGAATAGGCTGTTATCTGTCTAAAATCCAGTAGTGGTGAAAGAAAGTTCAGTTGTTGTTGAAGAACTTTACTTGGTTGTTCAACAACAACTGAGGGGAAATGTTTGTTAAATTATTGTATTGTGCAGAATACTTTTATGTATAGAATTGTATTATGCTTTATTGTTTTAATAACTTTTAAAAGCCTTATTGTATAGCAGAAAATAGCAAAAAAAATATTTTCAGTTAACAAACAGCAAGAACATATTGTGCTTATTATAGAAAGAAAATAACTTAAAATGCTTTGGTCTTCATTTCTTAGTCTTTTTTTTAAGTAGAGATTAAAATTACAGTGTGGCATCATGTTTTTTATTAACTTCTATTGAAATCTTCTATTAGAATGATTTCCTTAATAGTTGTGAACAATAATTGTGCCTTTTGCATTATTCAAGTGAAGTGTCTTGCAAAAAAGCAGTACATCTGTTTATGAAAACTTGTTTAAGAAAGAATGTGATTTGTGAACATTTATCAGCACTGAAAAGCTTTCTTCTCATTTATTAAAAGGAGTATCATTTAAACCAAATGCAGAATCTGATAAGATCAGCGATTTAGTGTAGACAATTCAGTTGTTTTAACTGTATCAATTTAAGTCAGTTCACTGAGTTTTTATTGTACAGGGCTTTCAGTTTTCAGTGCTTTCATTCAAAACAATCTGTGATGGTGTGTTTGTTGCCATTGTAGTGTTGCTGCTGCATAAAAGGTAAGCCATTCATGAACAAGCAACAGCATGGGATACACTGGTTGCTACCAATTTTCATTGCGGTGACACAAGTTAGCTGCATGTATACAATTGTCAATAAATGTAATTATTTATTAATTATTTAATAATTCAATTTTTATAAAAAGATGAATGATTTGACATATTGTTTTTCATCATGTTTTCTCCAACATTTACTACATAAAAAAAACTCATTTGACAAGTGTGTTTATAATTGTTTTCTTTGACATAAATAAGACTGCCTCCATGTAACTCATGCTCATATAGAGTTTTGCAAAAGTAGATAATGTGAGGAAATTGCTTCTTGCATTTTAAAACAAACGAATGTCAAGTTCTGTATGTCAATATCATGTACATCCTAAATGTTGTTCAGATGATTCAATTTTTTTTTTCTTTCAAGTAATGGTAGCTTTTTTACTCTCAAGCCAATGGCCCTGAAGCTACTGCTTGAATGGGCTTTCTGGTTTCACATTGTAGCCTATGCATATGGCCTATTTATAAAAGCAAGTAGACAGGAGATAGCTAAGGGAAAACACATGAAACACAGTAAGGTGCAATCTTACTTGGTTTGAGCATGTCAACAGAAATGCACAGGTGAGAACTGAAAAAAACATAGTATATGTACAGTACATCTACAGTTTTTTTTAGTATTATTTAGTTTTGTTTTAATGTTTTCTGATGATTTTTGAGGTTTTTTTTTTGATATTCAAAGAATATTACAACAGATTTGTCATAATTTTGTCCTCCAGGGTGAAAGTCGCCCATCCCTCTTCTGAGTGCTATTATTGCAAATGCTTTTCTGCAGGGTTGGATTCTAGACTGTTTTGAATTTGCTGCACTAAGCAAAGTGTCACAGTTGCCTAGGTACCTTCATATAGTACACAGAACAAAGCTGTTATTAGCATTATTTCTAAGCGGGTCAAGATTATATGTTTGCTTGTTTTTTTTGTTTTTTTTTTCAATTTTCTTTTAAAACCAGACTTGATGAAGCAGGAGGAGAATGCTGCTTTTACCTTCCGTATCCTACAATGTCTAATTCTAGCAATGACATGCAGTATTTTATGGTCTGTAATCTGGACCAGCAACATAATTTTAATGTTGGACATGTCTTCTTTCATTACCTAGACATAAGTATCCCTCAAAAATCTGAAAAATGCTTACTTTCAAAAACAGTGTGAAATAATTGCCTCAATGGCTCTTAAATGTAAATGAGTTCCAGTCCCTCCCATGACTGAAAAAGTTTGTGTCATTGTGTATGACATAAAAAGGTTTAAAGCTGAAACTTCTTTAATTCAAGAAAATTACAGTGCATATGTGTTCTTGAAGAAATGTATGAAGCATACACTGTGAGTGAACTCTCAGCAGTAATGCCATGGCTTTCATGTACCAACTTATTGTGTATTTTGTTAAGAACAGAGGAGCTAAATTTGGATTGAAGGCAAAAAAGCAGGTCCCCTTTTGGATTGAAATAGAAAAAGTGTCCTGTTGAAAGTATGGTTGTGTGATATTTTGTGAACTCCATAAAGTCATATTTCAAACCATATTTTACAGTTAAAACAACTGGAGGACCCACCTGAAAGAAAATACAATACTTTAATCAGTACATTTCAACAAAATTGTTTTATCGTAAATGTTATGCTGGTTATTGTTTTTGATATTATGGAAGGGTTAACTTAAAGGTTCTGTTACTTTAGTAACAAGTATTCTCAACATGTTGGAATTGAATTCATAATAAATGTGTTTCAGGCTGTGTATCTTCCTTGTTCTGTATTTAAATGCTAAATGCCATTGCTTTTAGCATTTTCAAAGTTGCAATGTTGTAAACAGTTATTTTCCATTTTTAGGTTTGAGTTTTGTGAACCGTCTTTTGTGGCTGGTAACTGTCTAGAGATTACTCCTGGATGCCGCCAGTATGACAGAGTTTACTGTGGAGCAGGGGTCCAACGAGAACATGAAGAGTACATGAGAAGCCTGTTAAAAATTGGGGGAATCCTAGTTCTTCCACTGGAAGAGAAGGTATTGTTGGCTAATTAAAAAATAACTATTGCATAATATACCTTTTGTCAGTCATTGTCCAACCTGCTGCATCCTAACACAGGGTCACGAGGGTCTGCTGGAGCCAATCCCAGCCAGCACAGGGCACCTGGCAGGAAACAAATCCCGGGCAGGGCACCAGCCCACCGCAGTATACCCTTTGTGTTTCCTGTTATACAGGCTTTTTTTAACAACCTATATATGTATGTATATAGTATATATATAATTTTTTGTTTCTTTCAGTTAACAAAGATCACACGCACAGGTTCCACCACATGGGAAACCAAAAAAATTATAGCTGTCTCGTTCGCTCCACTTGTCCAACCAAAAAACAGGAGTTCAGAAAAAACAAGAATTGTTCCTCTTCGTAAGTGTACACTTTTTTTATTTGTCATTGCATTACTCCTTTTACATTTTTTGTATCAGTTTCATTATAAATTTTCTGTTTCTAGACAAGATAATTGTATTTTTATTCAAAAATTATTTGTTTTCTTTTGAAGATGTAATTATAATTTATTATAGTTTTCTGTTGTATGTTATACTGTATGTAATTTAGATTATGCAGCTGACATCTAATATGTGATAAGTATATATATTTTTGTATATATTACATTTGAATCACAATTTTATATTTTTTAATTATAATAAAGTCTTTGTGTCTTCTTTATATGTACAGTATTTTTAAGACCATTAACTAAGTATTAATTAATTGTTTTCTACTCAAAGTGAATAAATTGCATTAAGGGCCTACTGACTTTTTTTTTAATTACTTGTTTATTCTCATTATTTACAGTCCTATTTAATCATTTTTGAATGGGGCCTTATTGTTGTCTGTGACTAGCACTTCAAGCAAACAGCATAATTCTACCTTTAATTCTAAACACTGTATAAATTTCGTGGTACATGGTAGCTTTGATTTGTGATTAGATTTTTTTATTTTTACATACAGCAATTCTTGAAGTCCGGACATTACAAGACCTGTCACGAATTACGATCCGACACACTTTAAAACTAAACTTAAACCAAGATAAAGTAAAAAGTGGAAGTCTGACCAAGTATTCTACTAAGTTCAAGCGAAAGAGGATGTATCGGCGACGCATGGATTCTGTTCTTTTAGCAAACAAGCATATGTTTGTTAGTCGTGTAATCCCAAGTACAATGGACAACAACAACAATTGTGATCATGTGGATGAAGATCGTCTTGAAGAGGATGAGGAAGCTGTGGAGGACCGGGAGCAGTATGATCTTAAACCTGATCCTCCCATCAACCTATTAAGAGAGAAGGTCTTGAGTCTACCTCTCCCTGAGCCCCTTAAGTTGTACCTACTTTATTACAGGGAGAAATAACTTACTGTTCTTTTGTTAAAAAGTGTGAAAGACGTTCCAACCATAAACAAAAAAGATACGTAATTTATAAACAGGAAATGCTTCAGCAGTCTCCAGCATTAGTCTCTTTAACATTTCTCACCTTAAAATGATGTGCATTTCAAGACTTTTTTTATATTAAAATTACAAAATACTATACTTTTTAAGATTTTTTTGTGTAGCAGAAAGTAGTGGTCGATGCTATTTTAGCTTGGTAAGATAAACCTATATATTTATCATTTAAAATAGTATTTAACATTAATTGTCTTAATTGTTCAGTTATTCTTTAAGTCAGACCTACCAAATATTCCATTCACTTTTTCTGTTGTTGGAAACATCAAGAACTTCAAGGCAGTACCCAGAGTTTATCAAAATTGTAAAGAAAAGAAACCTTTCCTGACATATCGGAATATTTTGTTTCAATTATAATGAAGCATTCTGAAAGTGTAGCATATTTTTTCCATATTTTAGCAAAATGTCTGCTTTCATTTTAAATTTTCTAAGATTTTTGTGTTTTCATTTCATTCATTCACATTTGGTTGGGCATTTTGTGGTTTATAAGTTGCTTAACAGTGCCTATGTGTTAATAAAACTTAAACAAATTTATTAACATTATGAAGATATCAGAAAAGAAAGCTAAATTTTAGAGAGCTATTTTATTCTTATTTTCTTTAGTAGGAACCTACATAGCAAGTAATGAAAAACAAATTATTTTTTCTAAAATGTTTTTCAGGGAAGAAAACTTTAATTTGTTCATAGTATGGTATTAGAAAGCAGAAAGTTTAGTATCCTGTTCAAATACTATATATGTTCATCAGTTGCTGCTGTTTGTGAAACTTAAATTTAGGTATTATTTATATTTCAGCTCTTAATTTTATATTTTAAACACCATGGAAGGAATGCCATTATGTGAATTGGATTCTGCTTCTTAAAAATAAGGCTATTAATTAACTGCTGTTTCAATTGATTACATCTTGCCTGAAGAAGGGGCCTGCGTTGCCTTGAAAGCTTGCATATTGTAATCTTTCTTGTGTAGCCAATAAAAGGTGTATTTTTGCTTAACTTCTCACTACATCCATAATTGCTAACATGGTACAAGACCCTAGTACTACTGTTGTTTCAATTTAATAGAAAAAGTTGTCCAGTCATTGATAATTTCATTTTCGGAAATATTTAACCATTCTGGTTGTAGTTCCAGTTTAACTGTCAGAAGAAAACTATATTGAGATACTTAAAATAGTTCAAAATATTAAAAAGAGCTGTGAAGTGCCTATTTGAAATCAAGAAACTTTTTGTTTTCTAATTTAAAGGAATGATTGTCAGACATTCTGCATTTCTTTCTTTTTATTGTTATGTTCCAAAAATATGTGAAACTAGAAAGTATATAGTACCATTCTTTAGTAATCAGAGCTATTATACTTGTGAAATATTTACACAGAAACTTTGACAACTGAAGTTTTTCATATCTCTGTAGTATTACTTCTTCATTCATGTTTAAAAATATCTTTTAAATTGCAAAAGATTGTGAACATATCCTATGTTTTGTGCACTTTGGATGCAGCAATATTCATCGTTTGGTGGGAGAATAAAATGAAAGATGGAGTGATTTTTACTTCCTTTCAAAGGTAAGACTTTGAATTGTTCAGAAGGTTAAGGTCCAGCTTGAATTAATGTCATTATTTAATTCATGCTCTTCTTGAGTAAATATATAAAGATGAAAGCCGATTTAGATGAGTTAACATTTGAAGAAAATCTGTTCAGTATACCCCACCTTCAGTCTTTTAGCTATTTTGACACAACAATCCATGTCTTCCAAGAAGTAAGATGAATATTGTGAACACATCTGTAATTTTGCTTCCTTGATTACAAGTATAAAGACTCACTCACATTTTCCCTTTTCTTATATAATTCAGATTTCTTCAATCTCATAGATCCATTAGTTTCAAGCAGGTGTTCTCCGCCAGAGAAATGTAATTCATCACACTCCCCTCAGCCACTTCAATACAATCTTACTAAGTTGCTCTCTCCAATGACACGTGTATTTGAAAACTCAAAGAGGTAAGCAGTGTGTTTTTCAGTTTAATTGAGTTAAATACTTATCACAGTTTTTTGAGTTTACCTCAGAGACCAGAGATAAAAACAGTTTTTAATGCAGTTTACCACGTGGCTGTTAAGCAACTGAAACAGAAGGAATATACTGTTTAGTTATTGAAGCTCTTCACCAAAATCAGAATGCTTTATGTTTTACTGAGTAAGCATTCAGCTTTAAAAGACTACCTTATGGAATTTGCTCATACCGGTTTCAAATGGATCATTTATTTATTATTTATTTTTAAAGGGACCAGTATTTAATATGAATCAACTTTATTAAAAGCAGGGCAATTATTCTAAAGCACTGAAATTTTTTAAACCATATTTATTGTAAGTAAATATTCAGAATTATTCAAATACACTCTTTTTAAATTAATTGAATTTGAAAATGTACATCTAAAAATTGGTCGCCATACAAATGCAGTTTTGATACTATTATCATAAATATATTATTTAAATTTTACTTGTGGTCATTAGCAACTACTCTGCACAAATTGTTATGTTTTGTTTTGGTATATACAATATTAAATACAAATTTTAAAATGTATTTAAAAAATATACTATACTAAATGCTGTGTGAAAATGTTTTTACTGTACAGGGTTGTCCTTTAAAATTAGTTATAGTGAGTTTATGATTAAAATAAAGTTTAAATCTGATACAGAAATGTCTCAAAGTTGTGTATGGAAAAGAAAAAAGTGACCAAGTCAGTGGTTCATTGAATTCTTCTCCACCCAATAAATACTGTGTTAAATAGAAGGAACTGTTTAATCATTTTTAAAAAAATGGATTTGTTATGTGGATTAAATTGTGATAACCTGGTGTTAGTTTTGGAATGTAAATCAAACTATTTCCAAAATAATTTGTATCCTTCATTTGCTTGTAATTTTGTATACCTTTTCTTAAAAAGTATAACTTCTCTTATATGTACTAAAGTGAATATGTGCTTCTGTTTCAGACATTCGTTATGTGTGTGGTGCTTCACTTGAATGAAATATACTGTGCTATCAAGTTTGTTTTCAGCCATCCTTTATGGTAACATTGTATACCTTCCAGTCCCAAAGTGAATAGATTTCTTTTACTTATTTTGAGTACACACAAGCTCTTAAACTCCAAAAACTATTTTGACAAATGTGGTTTGCCTGTACATTGTTCTGTTTAAGATGTTCTAGCTTCAAATGACTTTTAAAATCATAAGTAATGGCGTGTTTTAAAATTCTGATCATTTTTGTTAATGTTATAGACTCATTTGTCAAATTCTATAGCATGGTCTTTCAGTTGCATGATATTGTGTTTGCTTAATGGTATAAAGTCTAAACGACCCCTAGGCAGTTACATGTACAGTGAACTATTACTTGTGTAACGACAGTGCAGGTTAATGATAGTATCCTTAGTTGTGATCTTTGATAAAATTAACATTTCAGCAAGCTGAAACCCCATTAACAGATGGTTCTTTTTTCAAGTCATATGGTTTTAGGGTTGTGAAGAATTCTATTCACATACAGTATTTACAACTTATGAAAAGAAATATCATTTGAAGCTTTTTGCTCTTTTTCTTTCTAGAAGTTAGTTTATCTCTTTATTACCCTGAGTTTAAAATCTGCTTCTCTGTTTGTTCTTTCTGTTCAAGTCAATAGTATGTATAAAAGATTGTGTTAATATTTCCATAAGTGTATTTGTGTTTACAAAAAAAGAAATAAAAATTTACAATATATGTGCAGTCATGGCCTGTGTATTGTGAAGCAGGATTTTCTTTCCTTCTGTGTGAAGTTTGAAAAACAAGGTTTTTTGTTTTTGTTTTTTTTTATGTGACAGTTGAGCTATCTGAGATGGAACGTAAAAGAAGGATCTGATATCAGGAATTTGTAAAAAATTTGAAGGTATATCTGAACACCCTGCAATGGTGCTCTGGCCAGAGAATGTCCCAGCCTTGCACTTGATGCTTGTTGGGATAGGCTCCTGCTTCCCTGCAACCTTGCCCTGGAAGAGAACGTTCTAACAAATGGATGGGTATAACTGAATTTAAAATGCAAGGTACCACTGGTCAAATGTCAGACATCATTGTCTTAGTATTAACTCAAAAATATAGATATACTGATGTTAAAACATAGTGATTATAACAATTCCTGCTTGATGTCAACATTACTCAAACTACTGATGGGGGAAAAAAGAAACATGTTCTGGAATATGAAAAAATATGGTTATAGCATGTGTACTTTCAAAATAGTTATCTGTTTTAGCCCTGTGACCAGCAATACAGCTTGTTCTAGGAAGCATTCTTCTTCTTCTTTCGGCTGCTCCCATTAGCCACAGCGGATCATCTTCTTCCATATCTTTCTGTCCTCTGCATCTTGTTCTGTTACACCCATCACCTGCATGTCCTCTCTCACCACATCCATAAACCTTCTATTAGGCCATCCTCTTTTTCTCTTGCCTGGCAGCTCTATCCTTGGCATCCTTCTCCCAATATACTCAGCATCTCTCCTCTGCACATGTCCAAACCAACGCAATCACGCCTCTCTGACTTTGTCTCCCAACCATCCAACTTGAGCTGACTCTCTAATGTCGTCATTGCAACTTGCCAAATACACAAAGCTCATAATGTGCACCTTCACCCAATAAGACTGAGGTGGAAAAATGCCTGATCAGGCCACTTTTAAAAAGCTGTATTTCACAGCAAGAAAATTGCCACACGTTTATATATTCCACAATGCCTAAGGCTTCACTGGAAACAAGGGACAGGACTTTTATGTGGTAGGCAGGCATGTCGTGTACCATTGTTGCCAGACATCCAGAATTAAACCAGTCCATTGTGTCCTTGACTGCAGGCAAAGTTTCAGCATGACAGATCTACTTGCTCCCAAGTGATCACTGGAGAGCAAAACTGACATATTAGACTGGTCCATCTGAGCAATTGTTTCAGATCTGCCACCTGTCCTCTTGCTGAAACACACAGTTGGCACAATGTTTACACTAGTGACAGGACAGTGGGCGGCTGGCTCCACTCTTCTGGCCCTAGAGCAAGGTGAACAGTCAGAAGCCGTCTGCTCCTAGATGTTAGACTTGACTGACCCAGGCTGGATTTAAGCTGTGATGGACATGGTAATAGTCCTTTTCATGGATCAGTCAAATTTCTGCATGTTCCACACAGATGGGTGTTTAAAAAAGGGAAAGAGAAGAATAGGAAAATGTATGCTAATGCCTGTGCCCAGGAAACTGACCCCTGGGGTTGAACCAGTGTCATGGCATGGACTGGCATTCACCATACAGGTCAGATGTAGTTCCGTTTCACTCTGGGCAAGATGAGATTGTGTAGCCAATATTACTTGTTACATAAAACAACATGACCTAGAGAAAGATAATGCCAGGCCACATACAGCTGCTGTGGTCATAACTGTCCTGAGGAATGGTCTTGGCCAGAAGTGTATTGCCTTTAAATCGCATATTAATAAGATCACTAGGACAGCATTTTTTCACCTAAGGAACATAGCAAAAGTTAGACCTCTTATATCATCGAAAGATGCAGAGAAATTAGTTCATGCGTTTGTCTTTAGTCGGCTAGATTACTGTAATGCACTCCTCTCAGGACTACCCAAAAAAGACATCAATCGTTTGCAGTTAGTGCAGAATGCAGCTGCTAGAATCCTTACCAGGAAAAGAAAATCCGAACACATTTCTCCAGTTTTGATGTCACTACACTGGTTACCTGTGTCATTCAGAATTGACTTTAAAATTCTGCTTATGGTTTATAAAGCTTTAAATAATCTCGCCCCGTCTTATATATCGGAATGTCTGACACCTTATATTCCAAATCGCAACCTCAGATCCTCAACTG